>NC_048221.1:11545741-11588119 GCF_002007445.2 Ailuropoda melanoleuca
TGGAAAAGTGTCTGTTTTTATCTTCTGCCCATTTTTTGACTTGATTATTTGTTTCTCGTGTATTGAGTTTGAGAAGTTCTTTATAGATCTTGGATACCAGCCTTTTATCTGTAGTTTTTTTTTTTAAGATTTTATTTATTTATTTGACAGAGGTAGAGACAGTCAGCGAGAGAGGGAACAGAAGCAGGGGGAGTGGGAGAGGAAGAAGCAGGCTTCCAGCGGAGGAGCCTGACGTGGGGCTCGACCCCAGAACGCCAGGATCACGCCCTGAGCAGAAGGTAGACGCTTAACGACTGAGTCACCCAGGCACCCCTATCTGTAGTTTCATTTGCAAATATCTTCTCCCATTCTGTGGGCTGCCTCTTTGTTTTGATGACTGTTTCCTTTGCTGTGCAGAAACTTTTTATCTTGATGAAGTTCCACAAGTTCATTTTTTCTTTTGTTTCTCTTGCCTTTGGAGATGTGTCATAAAAAAGTTGCTGTGGCCAATGTCAAAGTGGTTGCAGCCTATGTTCTCCTCTAGGATTTTGATGGATTCCTGCTCACATTGAGGTCTTTCATCCATCTGGAGTTTATCTTTGTGTATGGTGTGAGACAGTGGTCAAGTTTCATTCTTTTGCATATAGCTGTCCAGTTTTCCCAGCACCATTTATTGAAAAGACTAACTTATTTCCACTGGATGTTTTTTCCTACTTTGTCAAAGATTAGTAGACCATAGAGCCGAGGGTCCATTTCTGGAGTTGGAGCAGTACTATTATTAGTAATCTTTACAGATGAGAACACGAATGCACATAGAGGTTAAGTAACTTGCCTAACTCACACAGCTAGTAAGTGACAGAGCTGGGCTTTAACCCTGGGCTCCCTGGCTTCAGAGTGGATGTTCTTAATCACTTATTTATTTTTATTTTTTAAGGCAAATTCTGGAACTATTAAGCATGTTTATTTATGTTGTTTATTTGGTTTTATTTCTCTTTCCCACCATTCCTCAGGTATAATTGGCAGATAAAAATGTATATAATTAAGATGCACACCTTGATGCTTTGATATATGCATACACTCTGAAATCATCACCAAAATCAAGCTAATTAACATATACTGCTCTTTATTTTGATAGCATTACTAGAAGTTCCCACTGATAAAAATAACTGTCCATATTACATGTCAGGTATGGATTTAAGGCCCTTATACATGTTTTCTCACTTAATCGTTGTAATGATCCTAAAAGGTTAGAATGACCAGTCCCATGAAACAGATGAGGAATCTGAGGCTCAGGGGGGTTAGTGGGATCCACCATGAGGGGTGGGTGGGAAGGCCAATAATGCAACAATCCATTTCTTCCCTAGGAGTCCACTCACAGTTGATGCCCTCATTTCTGGCTTTAGCACTGCCTGGACATGGACAATCAGACCCAAGTCTTTGAATTCATCCTCCTCGGCCTCTCTGAACAGCCCCTGCAACAGCAGGTGCTCTTTTGTCTGTCCTCCAGCCTGTATCTGATTGGGTGCCTGGGGAATCTGCTCACCATCCTGGCCATCATCTTGGACCCTCACCTTCACAGCCCCATGTACTTCTTCCTCAGCAACTTGTCTCTTCTTGACATCTGCTTCACCTCCACCACCATCCCCAAGATGCTGGTGAACCACCTATGTGGGCACAGCACCATCTCCTCTGAGGCTTGCCCGACCCAGATGTATTTCTTCATTGCCTTTGGGGCAGCTGACAGCATCCTTCTCTCCGCCATGGCTTATGACCGCTACCTGGCCATCTGCTGCCCTCTGCACTACTTGACAATCATGAGCGTCCTTCGGTGTGCCTTGCTGGTGGCAGTACCCTGGATCTCAGCAAACCTCATTTCCGTGGTCCATACTATCCTGATGACCCGCTTGTCCTTTTGCACCAATAGGATCCCACACTTTTTCTGTGACCTCAACGCCTTGATCAAACTCTCCTGCTCCAACACCCAAGTCAATGAGATGTTGGTGTTGGTCCTTGGGGGCTCCGTGGTTTTGATCCCTTTTGTGTGCATCATGGCCTCTTATACACCTATTGTTGTGGCTGTGTGGAAGGTGCCCTCAGCCCAGGGGAAGTGGAAAGCGTTTTCCACCTGTAGCTCTCACCTTTGTGTTGTCTCTCTCTTCTATGGGACTATTATTGGGGTCTACTTCAACCCTGCATCCACACATACCACCCAGAGGGACTTGGCAGCCACGGTGATGTACACCATGGTCACACCCATGCTGAACCCCTTCATCTACAGCCTTCGGAACCGAGATCTGAAGGAAGCCCTCAGGAAACTTCTCAAAGGAAACCACTTGGCTAAACCTCTCTGAAGACTCTTTTTAGACCCAATTTTTTAAAAAGATTTTATTTATTTATTTATTGCGGGGTGGGGGAGAGCGAGCATGAACAAAAGGAGGGGCAGAGGGAGAGAGAATCTCAAGCAGATTCCCTGCTGAGCACAGAGCAGGATGCGGGGCTCAGTTTCACGACCCTGAGATCATAACCCAAACCAAAATCAATAGTTGGGTGCTCAACCAACTGAGCCACTCAGGCAACCCAGACCCAGTTGTTTTTGAAAAAAACCTAATTTTTCCCAGTGTGAGAATGCAGGGCATTTTCTTTTCTTTTTCTTTTTTTAAAGGTAGAAACACAATTTTATTCTTTATTTAAGTACTTCATTTTTTGTTGAATATATTCGACATATAACATTGTGTAAATTTAAGTTGTAGATGTTAATTTGGTATATGTACATATTATAATATGATTGCCATTATTGCAATATTTAGCACTTCTGTCATTACATAATTGCCCTTTCTTTTTAGTGGTTGGGGTAATTAAGTTTTAGTCTTTTAGCAAGTTTGATGATTGTAGTACAATATCGTCTATGTTCATTACACTGTGCATTAGATCTCTGTCTTATTTACTACTCATCGCTAGTTTGTAGTCTTTTTTATCTTTATTTTTATTTTGTTAAAATTCAATTAGCCAACATATAGTACATCATTAATTTCAGATGTAGAGTTTAGTAATTCATCAGTTATATATACTACCCAGCGCTCATCACATCACATGCCCTCCTTAATGCCCATCACCCAGTTACCCTATCCCCCCACCCACCTTCCCTCCAGCAACCCTCAGTTTCTTTCTTAGAGTTGAGAGTCTCTCATGGTCTGTCTCCCTCTCCGTTTCTTCCCGTTTAGTTTTCTCTCCCTTCCCCTATGATCCCCTGCACTATTTCTTATATTCCACATATGAGTGAAACTATATGATAATTGTCTTTCTCTAATTGACTTTTTTCTCTCAGCATAATACCCTCCAGTTCCATCCACATTGATGTAAATGGTAAGATTTCATCCTTCTTGATGACTGCATAATATTCCATTATATATATGTATATGTGCGCACACACACACACACACACACACACACACACCACATCTTCTTTATCCATTCATCTGCCAATGGACAACTGGGCTGCTTCCACAGTTTGACTATTGTGGACATTGCTGCTATAAACACTGGGATGCAGCTGGACCTTTGGATCACTACATTTGTATCTTTGGAGTAAATACCTAGTAGTGCAATTGCTGGGTCGTAGGATAGCTCTATTTTCAACTTTTTGAGGAAATTCCATACTGTTTTCCAGTGTGGCTGTACCAGCTTGCATTCCCACCAACAGTGTAAGAGGGTTCCCCTTTCTCCACATCTTCTTCAACATTTGTTGTTTCCTGACTTGGTAATTTCAGTCATTCTCACAGGTATGAGGTGGTATCTCATTGTGGGTCTGATTTGTATTTCCCTGATGCTGAGTGATGTAGAGCTTTTTCTTTTCTTTTCTTTTCTTTTCTTTTCTTTTCTTTTCTTTTCTTTTCTTTTCTTTTCTTTTTTAGTGTCTGCTGGCCATTTGTATGTCTTCTTTGGAGAAATGTCTGTTCGTGTCTTCTGCCCATTTCTTGACTTGATTATTTATTTTTTAGGTGTTGCGTTTGATAAGTTCTTTATAGATCTTGGAAAATGGTCTCTTCAACAAATGGTGTTGGGAAAATTGGACAGCCACATGCAGAAGAATGAAACTGGACGATTTTCTTACACCATACACAAAGATAAACTCAAAATGGATGAAAGACCTAAATGTGAGACAGGAATCCATCAAAATCGTATAGGAGAACACAGGCAGCAACGTCTTCAATCTCGGCCTCAACAACTTCTTGCTGGATGCATCTCCAAAGACAAGGGAACAAAGCAAAAATGAACTATTGGGACTTAATAAGTTTGTACTCTTAAACAACACCAGTCTTATTCCTCCACCCTCCCTCCCCTGGCAACCACCACTGTTTTTTGTTTTGTTTTTGTTTTTGTATGTTTAGACTCCAGGCATAAGTAATATCACACAGTGCATGTCTTTCTCTGTCTGCTTACCTCGCTTAGCATAATGTACTCAAGTCCATCCATGTTGTCACAAATGGCAGGATATCCTCCTTTCTCATATTGAATAATATTCCATTGTATATATCACATTTTTTTAACCCACTCAGCCACTGATGGGCATTTAGGTTGTTTCTATATTCCAGCTATTGTGAATAATGATATGTTAAATGGAGGAGTGCATATATCACTTTGAAATTCCATTTTCATTTCCTTTGGGTATATACCCAGAAGTGGAAGTGCTGGATCATAAGGTAGATCTATTTTTTTTATCAGAAATGTCAGTTTTTATTTTTATTTATTTTTAATAGTAATTTTTTATTATATTATGTTAGTCACCATACAGTACATCCCTGGTTTTTGATGTAAAGTTCGATGATTCATTAGTTGTGTATAACACCCAGTGCACCATGCAATACGTGCCCTCCTTACTATCCATCACCAGCCTATCCCATTCCCCCACCCCCTCTGAATCCCTCAGTTTGTTTTCATTTTGAGGAAACTTCATGCTGTTTGCCATAATAGTTGGACCAATTTACATCCTTAGCAACAGTACACAAGGGTTACCTCATGACCACATCCTCACCAACACCTCGACTTTTGTCTTCTGAGGAATGGGAGATACTGGATGAGACGGATTGCCCATGTAGAGGCAAGAGCAAAACACTGGGATTTCACGATGGTGTGGGGCATCTGGCTTCTGACAGATTTGGGTTCAAATTCTCCATTTGCTCATGAATAAGCTGCATGTCTCTTATCTGTTCACTTTCCCTTTGAGTGTGAGTTTTCTTTTTCATAAAGTGGGGGCTGTTCGATTGTCCTTCTAGCCTGTTGCTGCAAGTTAGTTTACTTCATGTCTTAGCACTACTGTTTTCTCACCTGTAAAGTAAAGTTTGTTATGGTTCCCATCTCTCCAGGTGGTCACCAGAATTCTATCAAATAAAAGATAAATCACCTGTCAAAGGACTCTGTGCATAATAAGCACTGGACAAATCAGATTTCTGTGGCTCAAAAAAGATAGACATCACAAGTTTACCTCTTTTTTAATGGAGTCATAAGGCACTGGAAAAAAAAACCCTGGAATTTGAGGTTTTGTCAATTCATGAGATGTAAGAGGATTTTTGGAGGGAAGAAAACACCAACTTTGTAAAAACAAAGATTGTGTGGTGATTCTGAGAACGAATGCCCAGCTTTGTGCCAGACAGAGATATGAAGTGCTTATTTTTAAAGAGAGGGCTTACAGAAAGGAACAATGAAGACTCCTTGAATGTAACTTTCGCTGCTTTATTTTTATTTTTGAGATAATCCTTTCAACAAGTTCTACTGTATCTGCTAATGTTTGTTTTTATCACCTTACTGGACTTTGGAAAATGAAAGTTTTGCCAAAACTGAACATCTGCGAACAAATCCTGTCCCACTTAACATTCTGGATTTCTCCAGGGTAATGATCTGCCTTCCCCATCAGACTGTGTACTCCATGGAGGAGGGCATCTGGCTTCATTCATCTTTGTACCTTGGTGCCAGGCACACAATAATTGCTCAATACATATTCGCCTATTTCTGACTTAGTGTATGTCCTTAAACCCAAACTAGTTCTTTTATGTGCTGCCACAACAGGTAAGATGCAAACTGTTGAGTCAAACACATCCTTATCGTTCCTAATCTTTAAAATCCCTCCAAAATTTTTAAGCCCTTAATTTGTTCACATGCACTCATATCTTACTTCTTTTTTTTTAAAAGATTTTATTTATTTATTTGACATTGATAGAGACAGCCAGTGAGAGAAGGGACACAAGCAGGGGGAGTGGGAGAGGAAGAAGCAGGCTCATAGCGGAGGAGTGACGTGGGGCTCGATCCCATAACGCCAGGATCACGCCCTGAGCCGAAGGCAGACGCTTAACCGCTGTGCCACCCAAGCGCCCCTCATATCTTACTTCTATAGATCCTTACAGTGTGCCTAAATTCACTTTTTTTGTGTGTTAAGATATTAATTTCCCCTGATAAATACAAGTGCCAGCCCATTATGTCAAAGACAGCCATTCATACCTTGGTATAAATTAGTATGGTGAAAACCCATGAGCTTGAGGGACTAGGACACCAGAAAAGAAGTTCTGGTGAGGAGAGAGATTGGGATGTGTATTAGATGCTGCCACATGGAGATAGCACAGATCTGCACAAACTCCCCCAGTCATAGGACAAAGGCCAGGGCTGGCTGAGTGCATTGAGCTTTCATGAATGTGGGAGCCATGTCAAGAATCAGAAGTTCCACAAAGGGGGAGGCAAGACCAAGGAGAAGTGGGAAAGGAGCAAAACACTGCCTAGAACCTTTTTTATTTTCTTACCTTTGTGCCAGGGGTGTGGGTCAAGGATGCGCCAGGCACACTTAAAAGTGTAACAGACCGATAACAGAAGGGAATGCAGCCTTTATCCCTACACAGTTTTGCTAAGCTCCACCCCTGAATGCAAACTCTGACATTGGCAGTGGTGTGTATTCAGTGAGCACTCACTATATGAGGCATCATGGTACAGGTTGGGGACCCCTGGTGAACAAAGCAGACCCAATCTCGTGTAGGAGAGATGACAAGCTGATAGACATTTGTGAATACAGATGGATCAGTGAAGGGCAAATTATGGGGGCATTCTGGTAGCTTAAGGCGCTAACTGACCCAGATCAGAGAGTGTGGAAGTCTTTCAGGGGGTGGTAACATCTAACCTGAGGCCTGAAAAATGGGTAGAAATGAACCAGGCAAGGGAGTGATGGGAAATACAAGTGTCTTGGTTACCCCCTTGGTTTATTCTCTTCCTGTCACTGAGATGCCCTTCTCATAATTTTCTTATTCCCAGTATCACCTATTAGTCTCCCTGAGTGACACATCTCTGTTCTTCTCGTGACAATAGAGACCCCCTTTGTTGAGTACCCACTATGGATCACATACTATGTTTCGGGCTTTAGAGGCAGGGCTCTAAATGCCCTTCCTAGGGTGTAAGGCTTCACAATCCTGATTGCATAGATGGGGAACCTGAGGAATAGAGAAGTTAGCTGAGACAATTACTCCAAGTCTGCATCCAGTTTATATTAGTTTGTTAGTGCTTCCATAACAAAGTAGTGCAGATTGTGTGTCTTAAATAGCAGAAATTTATTTTATTACAGTTCTGGGGGCTGGAACTCCAAGACCAAGTTGTCAGAGGAGTTGTTGCTCCTGAGGCCTCTCTCCATGGCTTGTAAATGGCCATCTTCTCCCTGCGTGTTCACATGGTCTTTCCTCTGTATCTGTCTGTGTTCAAATTTCCCCTTCTGATAACGACACCAGTCATATTGAATTAGGGTCTACCCATATGACTGTATTTTACCTTAATCCCCTCTTTATAAAGACCCTACCTCCAAAAGCAGTCACATTTTGATGTCCTGGGGATTAGGACTTCAACATACGAGTTTTAGAAGGACACAGCAATAAGATAGCCTTCGACTGGACCAAGCCCAAGATGAAGTCTCCAAGTTGACAGATCTAAACAAACCCCTCTCCTCCTAGGTACAAGGGAATGGGGTTTCTTGGGTATGGTCAGTCCTATGAGTAGGACCACATGTGGCTGAATTCTTACCCTCCCCATTCACACAGGAATCTGTGGCTGTGCCCAGATATTCTGGACTCACCAGGAAAAGGTTGGCAATTGCTCCCATCCCAGTTCTGCTAGGCACAGCTTTTAGCAGGGACTGTATTCCTTTTGTAATAAAAGCTCTAGTCTCCTAGGCAATGACGATCAATGAAAGCTTCAACCATTCCGTGAAAGGAAAGTAGAATGAATAGGCCAGACATACATCAGAATCCACTGACCAATCCTAGTATCACTAAATGCATGTCTGTAAGACATTACATTCCTCCTGATATGAAGCAACAGAAAACATACAACACCCCTTATGAAGTAATGTTGTCTAAGAATTAGAAACTGAAAAAAAAAAAGAATTAGAAACTGGATTCAATCAAGCTTCTACCTTTAACCACTAACAGTTTATAACAGGAAATACAGCAGATAGAGTTTGAGTCTGCCAAGAAGACGCAGAGGACGTTAAAAGATGTGGCCTACTGCACACAGGTGTAGAGAACTGAAAGAATCAAGCAATTTACCTAATGGGGAGATACAGAAAGATTCCCATTAACATGAGAAATGATAAGAACGCCTATTCTCAATATATACCTATAGCGAATCCTTATGTTGTACACCTGAAACTAATATAACGTTATATGTCAATTATATCTCAATTAAAAGAAAATAATGCCCACTATCATTATTTCTCCTCTGCATTGTACTGGAGGACCTAGACAATGCACTAGAATAAGAAAACAAAAAAGAGGTATAAGGATTGGACAGGAAGAATCAGTGTTGTCAATATTTGCCAATAATGATTATCTATCTAGGAAAGCTTCGAGAATTAACTAACAATATAGCTTTCCTTTATAATTAAACTCATGAACACAATATAATAGGAAAAAATATCCTACTCACAAAAGCAACAAAACTTATGAGGCATCTAAATATAACAGCAGCAAGAAATGAGGAAGACATTTATGGGGGAAATTATAACATTTTGCTAATGAACATAAAAGAATTTCTAGGTAAATGGAGAGAGATACCAAAGATATAATAATGTAAAAAAAAAAGCCTCTCCTTAAGTTAATCTGTAAAATGATGAAAACCTGATAAAAATTTTAACATGAAACTTGAAATTCTAGTTCACAATTCACATGAACATGTACATGTGCAAGAATATCTGATGAAAATATGAAAAAAAAGAACTAGGAACGGATGGTAAAATTAGAGATGAGAACAATATGGAGGGTTCAAATATCCACTTCTTCATGGCTAAAGACCTTGGCCAAGTTATTTAACCTCCTTATGCCTCTGTTTCTTAAATTTGGAGACTGGGGATGCCAGGAGAACCTAGCTCATAGAGTTGTGAGAATTGATGACTCACATATATACCTGTTTATGTAATTATAATCTTAGAAGAGTACCAGGAACAGAGCAAATACTGGTCAAATCTTAGTAATTGTTAAGTGCTACAACTACTGTTACTATCAAAGATAAATACCATGCTATAAATATATTATTAAAATAATTTTTTAAGACAGCATTATATTGTATGGAAATAGACATATAAAACAGTGGAAAAGAATAAGAGTTATGGAGCAGATTCACATATAAGTAAATTTAAATTAAAAAAATGGCACTTCAAATCAGTGGACTATTTATTACCTCATGTTAGAACACTAGTTAGACATTGTAATACTTATGACAACCACACACCTGTTAGAATGGCTAACATCCAGAATACTGAGAACATCAAATGCAGACGAGGATGTGGAGAACAGGAACTCTCATTCACTGCTGGTGGGAATGCAAAATAGTACCCCCATTTTGAAAGACAGTTTGGCGGTTTCTTACAAAACTATATATATTATGGCCATATAATCCAGCAACCATACTTCTTGGTATGGACCCAAAGATGTTGAAAACTTAGGTCCATAAAAATCTGAACACGGATGTTTATAGCAGATTTATTCAGAATTGCCCAAACTTGAAGCAACCAAGAAGTCCTTCAGGAGGTGAATGGATAAACTGTGGTCCATCCAGAAAAAGGAATATTATTAAGCACTAAAGAGAAGTGAGTTCTCAAGCCATACAAAGACATGGAGGAACTTTAAATGCTTATCAGTATGTGAAAGAAGCCGATCTGAAAAGGCTACAGACTGTATGAATCCAACTACATTATATTCAGGAAAGGCAAAACTATGGAGACAGTAAGATCAGTGGCTTCCAGGGGTTGGAGGGGGAGGGAGGTATGAATAGATGAACACAGGGATTTTAGGGGAGTGGAAATACTTTGTATGATACCATAATGATGAATACATCTCATTATACATTTGTTAAAACCCTTAGAATGTACAATGAGAGGGAACCATAACGTGAACTATAGATTTTGTGTGATGATGACGTGTCAATCTAGGTTCATTGATTGTAACAAACAAGCCACTCTGGTGGGGGATACTGATAGTGGGAGTCTATGAATATGCAGGGCAAGGGGTATATGCGAAATCTCTGTGCCTCCCTCTTAAATATGCTAAGGACCTAAAACTTCTCTAAAAAAACTCTTAAAAAATAAGTTGAAATCCAGCCTGAAATGTTTGCACAGTATTTTTTTTTTGGTAGATTAAAGTTTGAGAGGCTGGTAAACTTTCTCTGTAAATGGACAGATGGTAAATATTTTCAACTTTGCAGGTCATTCTATCTCTGTCACAACTACTCAATTCTGCCCTCATAGCACAAAAATAGTCACAGCTGATGAATGGGCATGGCTGTGTTCCAACAAAACTTTATTTATAGAAACAGAAAAATCTATGAGAGGTAGTTTTTCAACCCTAACCCTATAAAATAAAAGCATTAGAAGAAACCAAGGATGATATGCACTGGGTGTTATACGCAATTGATAAATTATTGAACAATACATTGGAAACTAAGTATGTACTATATGTTGGCTAATTGAATTTAAATAAAAAAATATGAATCATGAAAAAAAAAAAGAAACCATAGAGAATGTTTCTGACAGGAACAGTAGTAAAGCATAAGAAACAGAAGGCAGTTAGAATGGCAAAAATTGACAAGGCAGGAAACAACAAATGTTGGAGAGGATGTGGAGAAAGGGGATCCCTCCTACATTGTTGGTGGGAATGCAAGTTGGTACAGCCACTCTGGAAAACAGTGTGGAGGTCCCTTAAAAAGTTAAAAATTGAGCTTCCCTATGACCCAGCCATTACACTACTGGGTATTTACCTTAAAGATACAGACGTAGTAAAGAGAAGGGCCATATGCACCCTGATGTTCATAGCAGCATTGTCCACAATAGCTAAATTGTGGAAGGAGCCGAGATGCCCTTCAACAGATGACTGGATTAAGAATATGTGGTCCATATATACAATGGAATATTAGCCATTAAAAACAACGATTTCTCACCATTTGCTGCAACATAGACGGGACTGGAGGAGATAATGCTAAGCGAAGTAAGTCAAGCAGAGAAAGAGAATTGTGTGATTTCACTCATTTATGGAACATAAGAAGTAGGGAGATCGGTAGGAGAAGAAAGGGAAGAAGAAGGGGGGGTAAACAGAAGGGGGAATGAAAGCATGAGAGACTATGGACTCTGGGAAACAAACTGAGGGCTTCAGAGGGGCAGGGGATGGAGGAATGGGATAGGCCAGGGATGGATTAAGGAGGGCACGTATTGCATGGTGTACTGGGTGTTATACGCAAGTAATGAATCATGGAACTTTACATCAAAAACTTGGGATGTGCTGTATGGTGACTAACACAACATAATGAAAAATTTATTAAAAAAAGAAACAGAGGCAAAGGAAAAAAATTGGTAGACAAAATTAGTATTTAGAATCTCTTCAAAAATGCCTGCAAATCAGTAAGAACAAGATAATCCAACAGGAAAATAAGGAAAGGCTTCGGATAGATATATCAAAAAGAGGAAATTCGTGTGATTAATAACCAATGGAGATTTTCAACCCCACTAGTAATTAGGGAAATGCAAATTAAAGCCACAACAGGAGACCACTTGGCAACCATATTGGCAAAATTCAGTTTTACACAATGAAGCATTAGTGATGGAGGGGGGAATAAATCCTCTGACACACAGGTGCTGGGAGTGTGAATTAGCACAGCCACCTGGGAGTTTACTTTGGCAATTCTTCTTAAATTTAAGAATCATGTTTCCTATGACCTGATCATCTCACTACTTAGTTTGTATTTGATAGTGCCTGTGGTAGTAAATGACATACAAAGATACGTTTTGCATTATCCTTAATAACAGTGAAAAATTAGAAGCAACTGAGGTGTCTATCAGTTAAGTATATATTGTGCATATTCATAAAATTGAATATTAAACGGATTTTATAAAAATGGTGTGGTTCTATAGCAGTGGTTCTGACCTAGGGGTGATTTTGGCAATATCTGGAGACATTTTTGTTATGACTGGAGTGGGGAGGCTACTGGCATCTAGCAGGTAGAGAACAATCTACAATGTACAGGGCAAACCCCAGCACGAAGAATAATCCAGCCCCAAATGTCAGTACTGCCAAGGTCCAGAAACCTTGGTCTCTGTAAATTAACGTGGATTTCACTTTGTGATGTTGAGTAAAAAAAAAAAGTTACAGATAGATACCTACCTTAAACCACAACACAAACTCATAATAATAATCTTATTTTATGTTTGTTCCCATGCCGCATGCATACAAAGGTCTGGAAGGATGCCCATCAAATTCACCATCACAATTGCATGGCTGATCATTGCATGACTTTTAGCCTTATTTGTGGCATTTCAATTATTTAATAAGAAGAAACAAATAGTTGTGGTTTTTTTTAATGTTTTAAATCTTTAAAAAGACATTTAATTGTGCAAGTGACCTGGATGGGGAAGGATGAAGGTCGAGAGGGCATGTTAGGCAGACTCCTTGTCCCCAGTGGCCCATGCAGGGCTACTCTCCTGTCAACATCAGATTCCAGGGCCCCAAATCCCAAATTTGCAGAGCATTAGACTCTGCTTTAAGTCCCTGAGAAGCTCACGTAATTGACTCACCCCTGGCAGGCAGGGAGGGAGGGAAAGTGAAGACATAGTCTCTCTGATTCCCTTGCAGGATCCCAAGGGGCACCGGCATCCCTGTAGCAGACGCAGAAGCAGTAGGACCACAGTGCGAGAAGGAGGCAGGTAGGGAGCAGAGGCAGCATAAATAATGGTGGTCAGGCTCATGTAACCCCCCTCCACACCTACCCAGCTGGAATGCTCAGGGCAGCAACTCCTTGCTTTGCAGTCCAGCACGCACCTGTTCAGCCCTCACCTGCAGAGCAAAACAAACCAAGGACCTCCTGTTGGAGTGAGGCAGAGGTGGATGCACAGCCTCGACCCTGGGTGAGTCACCTTCCGCACGTTCCACCTGACTAGGAGAGACCTGGGGAAATGGCATCTGTCCTGGACTCAGTGAAGCCACCCTGTTTATACAACCCCTTGTTCAACTTCAGTCTATGGTGTGGGGGCAGCAGGTGGGGATCCACTTCCTAGCTTCAACACAGTGTGATGATAGCTTTTCAGGCGTTACCTTTTTTTGGAGCACACATTTCCTTATGAGGGAGGTTGATTGGGTAAGTGAGAAACGGAGGTACGGAGACAGAAGAGTTGCCACTCAAAGTTACCCGGGATACCCGTCTGACTTTTCACCTCTCCCCTCTCTGCCCCACCCAGAAACCAATGGTAAAGGATCAGGGAGAGGCAAAGACAGAGATAAGAGGATTCAGGACAGAGAGGCTCCAGCAACCTCCAGGGGTATAAACTATCAGGGAGGCCCGAGGGACAGACGGGGTGATGGTAAGGAATTAAGGATGAAGAGAGGGAGAGACAAGGCATGTAGGAGATGTCTAAAGTGGGAAGGAGGGTGCAAAGAAGGGAAATCAAACAGTTTAACTAAGAGAGAGACAGGATGGGTGCAGACAGGTGGGGCCTAAGAGGCAAGTTGGGGTCTGAGAGGCAAGACAGACCTAGCCTATGGCTCTCAGCCAGGGGCACTTCTGCTCCCCAGGAGACATATGGTAATATGCAAAGATACTTTTTTGGGGGTATTTATTTATTTATTTATTTATTTTTATTATGTTATGTTAGTCACCATACAGTACATGTAGTGTTCCATAATTCATTGTTCGCGTATAACACCCAGTGCTCATTACGACATGTGCCCTCCTTAATACCCATCACCAGGCTACTCCATCTCCCCACCGCCCTCCCGTCTGAAATCCTCTGTTTCCCCGGGTCCATAGCCTCCCATGGCTCATCTCCCCCTCTGATTCCCCCCCTTTGGTTTTCCCTTCTTTCCCCTAATATCCTCAATGTTATTCCTGATGTTCCACATATAAGTGAAACCATGTGATGCTTTTGATTATCACAACTGAGAGGTGCTACTGGTGTCTATGGGTACCAGTGTTGCAGCTCAATCCTGAAATGCACACACAGTCCCCACCACAAGGGTGATCCCGCCCCAAAAGTTCCTAATGCTGAAGTCAGGAAACCCAGCCCCAGGGGTGTAAATGGGCAGGAGCTGACCCCACCATGGTTTCCTCTAAGTTCCAGTTAGCCAGATTACACACACACACACACACACACACACACACACACACACTCTCCCTCTCTCTCTCTCTCTCTGGGCCAGTTTGGTTTATCTACAGAGGAATTCACCAGGTGTTCTGGTAGATCAACGCCAGGAGGAATTTAGTCCCCCTCTCTCCTGTCCTGGACCCATACCTATCATGGTTCTATGTTGTTGTTGTTGTTGTTTTTCTACTTAAAAAAATTAATGGGATTCACATTTTAGAGCAGTTTTAGGTTTATAAGAAATTGAACAGAGGGATGCCTGGGTGGCTCAGTCGGTTAAGCATCTGCCTTAAGGCCCTGTCTTCAGCTTGGGTCATGATCTCGGGGTCCTGGGATCGGTCCATGTCCGGGCTCCCTGCTCAGTGGGGAGTCTGCTTCTCCCTCTTCCCCATGTCCCCCCACTCATGCGCTCTCTCTCTCTCTCTCTCAAATAAATCAATTAAAAAAATCTTTTAAAAAATTGAGCAGAATTCATCAGTTGCATATAATATCCAGTGCTCATTACATCAGGTGTTCTCCTTAATACATGTGAAACTAATGATACATTATATGTTAACTAATTGAATTTAAATAAAGTAGAAAAATGAAATAAATATTAAAAAATTTGAGCAGATAATGTAGAGATTTCTTATAGACCCCCCACCCCGCACACAGTTTTCCCCTTAACATCCTGCATTAGTGAGGTACCTCTGCCACAGTTGCTGAGCAAATAGCGACACATTATTATCATTAACTAAAGTCTACAGTTTACATGAGGTGTGGTTCATGCTATGAGTTTTGACAAATGCACAATGTCATGTATCAACCATCACCGTATCATACAGAACAGTTCACCAGCTTACCCCCCCACCCACAGAGTTCCACCTATTTTTCCCTTCCTTTCTCCCCCCCGAGCCTCTGGCAACCACCAATCTTTTTGCTGTCTCTGTAGTTTTGTCCCTTTCCAGAATGAACAGGCACCCCTCTTTAGGTGTATTTTGCATCCCCATCATTCCAGAGGGTGGTATATACAGCTCTGGGCCACCCCCCCCAGGACATGGTGACTTCCTGTCTTCTCATACGTCCTCTCCCTTTCTTTCTTCATGGCTGTGGATTTTTGTGATTTTAACTGATATGGGGAGGGAGTGTGTGAACGGTCCAGCATGGTGGAGCTGACATCTCCCAAGTCCTGGGAGTGGCTTCTGACATTCATTAATAGCCACCAGTAAGTGGTGAGTATGACAGAGAGGTTAGGAGGAGATAAATTTTAGGGTCATTCAAATGTAGGTTCAGATCCTGGCTTCCTTATTCCAGAGCTGCCGTCCCTTGGGCAAGTCACGTGTCTTCTGTGGGATTCAGCTGCCACATCTATAAAATGGGGATCATCTTTATAATGTTGGAGTAAAGATTTAATACAAAATGCATAAGCATAGGTGCTGGGTCTATAGAATACATCCAATAAAGGGTAGCTATTCTCATCAAGATCTCAAAATCCAGTGCCAGAGACGGTTTTATCTCCAGCATGATGCATGATGATGAAGATCATGATAAAGTAGGAGCCAGGAGTTTTAAACTCACTCAGGAGTCTTTGTTTTAGAAGCATGCAGGAATGAGTGACTAAATCTGCTTTGGGAAGAGAATGTCCAGGATGACATTTAAGCTGAATCTTAAAGATGAATAGGCATTTGATGGACAGAGAAGGGAAGGAACCAAGATTGGGGCAGAGGGAACATGCCAAAGAATTGCAACTGCACTATTTAGATCATTGCTCTCAACTGGGGTTGACTTTGCCCCTGTGGGAACACTGGCGATGCCTGGGGACATTTTTGGTTGTCACCACTAAGCAGGGGCTGGTAGGCCAAGGATGCTGCCAAACAACTTATAAGGCACAGAATGCCCCCCACCCCGAGCAAACAATGATCTAGCCTTAAAAATCAAGAGTCCCACAGTTGAGAAAGCTTGCATTAGATGTTGGAGAGCTGCTGGAAGCTTGTGAGCACAATCCCCATGACCCTCGTCTCAACCATTCAGCCTCTTCTTGGAGGTTCTAACTTCCAAGGAACTGACTTTGACCCACCCCTCTGAGATCTCAAAGTGACTGGGGGGTTGTTGGGGCTACTGTCCTGGGGACCTATGGGCAGGTGCTGGCCCAGAAGTGGAGGAAGGATACAGGGGCTTCAGGGAAAGGAAGCCAAGAAACTCTGGAAACTGGTGATATTTGGGGAATGCAGCCTTTAGTCACCAATATACCTGCCCCCCCCCTATTTCTCACTATCAACCTGTCAGGGCTTGATCAGGGACCTGTGCCCACCTAAAAGGCCACCGACCACTTTTTCCCTATCTTTTTATTGTGATAAGATACTATAACATAAAATTTACCATTTTAGCCATTTTACAGCATACAGTTCAGGGGCATTAATCACATTCATGGTGTGGTGAAACCACCACCTCTATCTAGTTCCAGAACTTTCTCATCATCCCCATAGGAAACTCTGTGTCCATTAGCAGTCATTCCCTATTCTCCCTCCCCAGCCCCTGGCAACCACTGATATGCTTTAAACATCTGCAAGAATGAATATTCATAGCAACACTATTCATAATAGTTAAAAAGTGGAAACAACCCAAATGTCCACCAAACAGTGAGTAAATAGGCAAAATGTGGTTTAGCCATACAGTGGACTATTGTTCAACCACAAAAAGCAACCCAGTTCTCAGAACGCTACATGCTACAATGTGGATAAACCTCAAAAACAGTATGCTGAATGAAAGAAACCAGACCCCAAAGGCCAGATAGTGTATGATTTCATTTAGATGAGTGTACAGAACAGGCAAATAAGAGACAGAAAGCAGATTAGTGGTTTACAGCCCTTTTAAACTTTATATTGCCTAATAAAAAGAAGATCATTTAAAAATGGTTAAGTTATTCATAAAGAGACATTGAAATCTCATTAAATTGAAGTTATTTCCTGATTGCAGACAATGTACGTTTGCTCACTTCGTGTATTATCATAGGTAGCACTTTGCTGTGTGTCAGGTCACATTTAAGAATAACTCATTTATTTCTCATAACAACTCTTTGATGTAGGCAGGGGAACATGGAGGTACAGAGAGCTGAAGAAACTTGCTCACGTTTACACAGTAGGCAGAACAAGAATTCAAACTCAGGTTGGCTGGCTCCCATGTCCCTTTGTCTGATGGCCGTGTTGCATTGCCTGAGAACATACAGACATGCCTCATGGGAGCTGGAAAACAACAAGAAGGTTATTTCTACTCAGCCTCCTGCTTCTGACTCCCTGCATGGGTAACTCCAGAGGAAGAATCTGACTTGTTTTAAGTTAGAGGGGCAGGCTGGTCCAAGCAGTTGTAGCCATGGGGTAGGGGTATCTTGTGGTCTCTGAGGCTATGGGCAGAACAGGATTCCTCAGAAGGGAGTAGGAGAATACGGTGACAATGGCTGGAAGGTCCAGTGGAGGAACATTTTCATTTTGGGAGGCAACCCAGAAGGATAGTGAAAGGCATAGTCTATGGAGATAGCCAGCCATGGGTTCAAGTCTTAGTTCTGCCATTTTGACAGCTTCACCTTCAGCAAGCGGTGGCACCCAACCTCTATGCACACCAATATTCTCAATGAATATGCTCAAGATACTCAAAACGCAGATGATAAAAACAGCACTCCCCTTACTAAGTTAATGAGAGGGTGAAATCAGATGATAAAACAGCACTCCCCTTACTAAGTTAATGAGAGGGTGAAATCAGATGATAAAAACAGCACTCCCCTTACTAAGTTAATGAGAGGGTGAAATCATCAGAGGCACAGAATGGGAACTCAATCAGTGTGTTAACCTTAAAAATAAAAACCACCAGTTATTGTACCGACAAAAGATGTGTTTATTTGGTAATAAAAGAGAATCACAATCCAGCACAAACAAGCTGCCGAAAAACCAAAGGCAGGCTTAGTGGAACGAAGGAGAGGTAGACTTTTTAAGGAGAAAAGGGGTAAGTCAGGAAGGCTGTTATAAAAAGTCCGTTAGAAAAAACTGAATTCAAAGTATATTGGCTTCTCACTGGGAGAACTTTTAGGGGCCGGGAGTAGTATCCATGCCCAAGGTCAAGTCCACCTCTTCCTGTCTGGTTGTCAGGTTTGTAATCCACCAGCAGGGGCAGGGTGTGAGAGTTCTCCCTGCTGAAACCTCTCAGTGCATTTTAGTGAGGTTTCCCTCTACTAATTTTCGCAAACGTCAGCTGTCACTGATCAGGGGCAGCCAACTGAGCAGGTCCAAGTATGGTGAAAGCCATTCTCCATCCAGTAGCTGACCTCTCTCTGTCACACTTCACCCCAGGCACAGCCTTCATGCAGAGAGGCAATTTCTCAGTGGTGACTGAATTCATCCTCGTGGGCTTCTCCAGCTTCCCCCACCTTCAGCTGATGTTCTTCCTGCTGTTCCTGCTCATGTACCTGTTCACGCTGCTGGGGAACCTGCTCATCATGGCCACTGTCAGGAGTGAGCGTGGCCTGCACATGCCCATGTACCTCTTTCTGTGCGCCCTGTCCATCTCTGAGATCCTCTACACCTTGGCCATCACCCCGCACCTGCTGGCCGACCTGCTCTCCACCCGCCACGCCATCACCTTTGTGGCTTGTGCCAGTCAGATGTTCTTCTCCTTCACATTTGGCTTCACCCACTCCTTCCTGCTCACAGTCATGGGCTATGACCGCTATGTGGCCATCTGCCACCCCTTGCGCTACAATGTGCTCATGAGCCCCCGTGGCTGCACCTGCCTGGTGGCCTGGTCTTGGGTTGGTGGCTCGGTCATGGGGCTGATGGTGACCATGGCCGTTTTCCATCTCACCTTCTGTGGACCCAATGAGGTCCACCATTTTGCTTGCCACGTGCCACCACTGTTGAAGCTGGCCTGTGGAACTGATGTACCAATAGTGGCCCTGGGTGTGGGTCTGGTATGCATCAGCACCCTGCTGGGCTGCTTTCTCCTCATCCTCCTCTCTTATGCCTTCATCGTTACCACCATCTTGAAGATCCCCTCTGCTGAGGGTCAGCACAAAGCCTTCTCCACCTGTGCATCCCATCTCACTGTGGTGGTCGTGCACTATGGCTTTGCTTCTGTCATCTATCTCAAGCCCAAGGCTTCCCAGTCTCTGGAAGGAGACACCCTGATGGGCATCACCTATACAATCCTCACACCCTTCCTCAGCCCCATCATCTTCAGTCTTAGGAATAAGGAGCTGAAGAATGCCATAAAGAAGACCTTCTTCAGCACACTCTACCCAGAAAAAATATGATGATCTGGGAAGAATTACTTGGAAACAGCTAAACTGTGTTACCAGATGTTACCATTAGAAATGGCACCCTGTAAACATGTAATAACCTATATTTATCTGATGCTTTAAGGTTTACAAGAACCCTTGAAGGCAACATCCAAATATACACACATGGTTAATCAGCATTAAGAGTGTATTAAGAGGTATAGGATGATGACACACAGGGAAAATCAGATTTCATGATTCTTACCTGCTGGAGGACATTTTATCAGGCAACATCAAACCTAGGATCTGTTCTCCTACAAGAAGCTGGGGTGGTCTAATTACTCCCATGACCATTAATCTATATTATGAAGAGAAACGGAAGATGTAAGGTCCCCACCTTTTACCAGACAGCAATGGGTACCTACAACATGGATTTTGCAAGGCTAAAAAGACTGGGCCAGATTATAACAGAGGAGAGCAAAGCACCCAAAATTTCAGCATTGCACATATCTGTGCAATAGCAGTTAGGAAAAGTAAATAAAGCAGACTCACAGAAAAAAATCAAGGAAATCTCTGCATTTCAAGTGCACATCTTGAGCAGCTGCAGAGAGACAGAGAAGTCTCCACAATCAGTTCAAGGAAAAATCCCACCATGAGAAATCACCTATTGTGTTAGAGAGTGATGTGGCACACAGGCCAGTGGGGAGTTCTTTGTTGAGCTACAATGAGTACAGAGTCCAGAATAAAAGCATATCTCATGATCAGACAGGCTTAACACTTCCCTGTGGGCATGAGGGGGGGATTTAAGGTTGACCATACTACATAGTATGTATAATTTGTCAAAAATATATATATTTAAGAGAATGACAAATACTGTATAATATCACTTATATGGAAACCCTAAAAAAACTCGTAAAAACAGAGTAAAATTGTTGGTTGCCAGGGACTGAGGGGGAATTGGGGAGATGTTTAAGGGTACAAATTTGCACCCAGTAGATAAATAAGTCCTGGAGGTCTCACCCACAGTATAGTGATTATGGACAATACTGTATCAGTAACATAAAAGTTGCTAAGAGACTAGATCTTAGCTGTTCTCACCACAAAAATAAAATGATCATTATGTGACATGATTGAGGTATTAGCTAATGCTAGAGTAGTAATCATATTGCAATATATAAATGTATCAAATCACATAGTACACCTTCCACTTACACAATGTTAGGTGTCCATTATATCTCAATAAAAAAAGGTTTCCTTGAGGCACCTGCCTGGCTCAGTTGGTAGAGCATGTGACTCTTGATTTGATTGACTCTCTCTCTCTTTTTTTAAAAGATTTTATTTATTTATTTGACAGAGAGAGAGAGAGACAGCCAGCGAGAGAGGGAACACAAGCAGGGGGAGTTGGGAGAGGAAGAAGCAGGCTCCCAGAATAGGAGCCAGATGTGGGGCTCAACCCCAGAATGCCAGGATCATGCCCTGAGCCGAAGGCAGATACTTAACGACTGTGCCACCCAGGCACCCCGATTTGATTGACTCTTGATTTCAAGGTTGCGAGTTCCAGCGCTATGGGTGTAGAGATTACTCATAAAGAAAATTTTTAAAAAACAGCTTTCCATATATACAATGGAATATTACTCAGCCATCAAAAAGAATGATTTCACAACATTTGCAGCAACATGGACGGGACTGGAGGAGATAATGCTAAGCGAAATAAGTCAAGCAGAGAAAGACAATTATCATATGGTTTCTCTCATCTATGGAACATAAGAAGTAGGAAGATCGGTAGGAGAAGAAAGGGAAGAATGAAGGAGGGATAAACAGAAGGGGGAATGAACCATGTGAGACTATGGACTCTGGGAAACAAACTGAGGGCTTCAGAGGGGCAGGGGATGGGGGAATGGGATAGGCCAGTGATGGGTATTAAGGAGGGCACGTATTGCATGCATGGTGCACTGGGTTATATGCAAGTAATGAATCATGGAACTTTACATCAAAAACTAGGGATGTACTGTATGGTGGCTAACATAATATAATAAAAAATTATTATTAAAAAAAGTTTTCCTTAAATTGTTTTTGAATATGAATTTTTGAATTTTTTAAAAGGTTTTATTTATTTATTTATTTGACAGAGAGAGAGAGGCAGCCAGAGAGAGGGGGAACACAAGCAGGGGGAGTGGGAGAGGAAGAAGCAGGCTCCCAGTGGAGCAGGAAGCCCGATGTGGGGCTCGACCCCAGGACCCTGGGATCACGCCCTGGACAGAAGGCAGACACTTCACGACTGAGCCACCCAGGCGCCCTGAATTTATGAATTTTTAAAAAATAACAATTTATCACAATACTTAATGGACACCAGTTTATGGTGATATTGTACACAACAACACGTGTAATTAAAATGCACATGCAATAAATTAGTCAAACTAGCCATAGCTAAAAAAAGAAAATATGTTTATTCATATTTAAGTTGAATAGTAAACTACTCATCATTTGTCCCAAAGTTGAATTCAGTGTTTCTCTATAACTTAAGCAACAAAAATATCCCATGTCATCACGAAGTGGGAGGATGCAGGAAACAACTTCAGTCAGAGTGGGAAACCCAGACCATCCTCCTTCGCAGAATGTACACTGCACTGCATATTTACTGTTAATTTTCATGTATGTTATCTCATTATAGCCTCACAATGAGGGATCAGGGCAGATAAATTCACTCCACTCCATTTGACAGAGGGGAAACTCAGGGTCAAAATGGTTGCATGACTCATGCAACATTATGCAACACAGTAAGGCCAAGTTTCTGTTGTCTTTTGTGAATCCCAGTCCTGGCCACCCAACACTTCACACACCATCTTCCTACAATAGGTTTTGTGGGTCGCCTGTCCATGGAGGACTAGTCTATCCTCAAACCAAATACTCCAGAACCCTGAGAGGCTTTTATCTATTTTTTATTTTTTATTTTTATTTTTTGGAGAGAGATTGAGTACAAATGGGGGGAGGGGCAGAGGGAAAGGGAGAGAAAGGATCCCAATTAGGCTCCACGCTCAGGACAGAGCCCAATGTGGAGCTTGATCCCACGACCCCGAGATTGTGATCTGAGTGGAAACCAGATCAGACGCTCAGCCAACTGAGCTACCCAGGAGCCCTTCCTGAGAGCCTTTTAAATCACAGGTGGGCAATTGCAACCTACCATGCACTGGAGCAAGAATTTTCAAGACATTGATGGACTATTTCTACAGATTTGGGACTACTTCCTTATTTTATAATAAGTTTGGTCTTTCAGTGAATTCCTTTCACGCTGAGCCAAGATGCACCCCTTTCCCAGCAGCAAAGCCAATATGGACAAGAATACAGGCTAGCCTCTTCATTTTCTTCATTAAAGGCCTGCTGGCCTCTGATCCTACTGGTATCTAATTAGAAAGAGAACCTGGAAGGTGGTTGGGTACCTATAGTGAGTCAGGCCCCCAGTGTCTTCTGATAACTTACTGTTATCCCTTAGGCTATCAGCTTTCCAAGATCAGGAAGTCTGTCCATCTTGCTTACCATTGCACAGCACCAACATGATACTTGGAAGATATAATTGATTAATAAATATTTCTTGGGTGGACCAATGTATTCCCTACAATACTGAACAAACCAGAATGCTGGCTTATAATATTTACTGTGAGAAACCTCATTGCCCTACAAAGCACTGGCAGATGGTGTGGTGGGAGCTGTGTTTGAGGACACACTGAACTGGGTTTGAACTTGCTTCTCATGTTCCCATCAAATTAGATTGACCTCTTACAGATATATCCCACATCTGTGTAAATAAAAGTATATTCAGAGCAGTGATGTTTATGATTGGAAAACATAACATTAGACATATTCGTTAGTGAAGGATTGTTAAACAAACATTGGTTCATTCATACTTGGAACACAATGCAGGCATTAAAGCCATTTGATCCTTGGAATTCATCAGTGTCTTTTCTCCCTGGGGGGTCCTATCCAGTATCAGGGTTTTATGTACACTCTGCACACAGGTGACCCCAAATTCTTATCTTCATCCCTATCCAACAGCCTACACAGTATCTCCACATGAATATCTAGTAGGTATCTCAAACTTAATGTGCCCAAAACCTAACTCTTGAAAGTTCTCATTGCCGTTATCATTCTCTCTCTGTCTGTCTCTGTCTGTCTCTGTCTCTCTCTTTCTCATACACTATTCTTCCACAGTCTTTCTTATCTCAGAAAACAGCAACTCGATCTCAATTCCCCCAAAACATTTTTGCTCAAAAATCATAGAGCCCTTCTCTAACCATACCACACAAAATAGAAACACCCTGGCCATGTCCTATGTCTCTTGATCTATGTTACTTGCCTGACACATGCTTAGTACCATCAGGCATATATCTGCTTTTTGGATATTGTCTGTCTCTGCCCACCAGAATGCTGTTTGAGGTAGTCAGGGACTCTTGACCCATTTTGCAAACTGCTATGTGCCTACACAGCATATGGTAAGTTCTCAAATATTTGTTGAATAAATCAATCTAGAAGAATGTTGGCAAGGTAACTGTGAGGTACAATTTTCGTCTATCCAAGCAGATGGACAAAAAACTTTTCAAGTTTGCTAACACTGTTGTAGTGGAGTGGCTCTCATACATTGCTGTTTTGTGCTTCAGCAGCTCACTTCCCCTCGCTAAGCCTACCCTGAAAGAATGCACAGTACCTACCTTCTAAGACACTTTTATGACTGAAGTAAGACAATGATTGTGAAGGGATAAGCATGGTGCCTGGCACAAGGATATCCACAGTAGTTAGGATGACCTTGTAATTTCAGGTTTTGTTTGATGAGCTTGAGATCAGAGAGAGAGGTGTGAGTTGAGGCAATGACCAATTGGAGCCATCAACTTTGATGTATCTGTCTTGATTATCAGTGCTGCAGAAGGAGTAGGACGTCAGTGGAGAGGATTGGGGTCCAGCATTGGGAGAAGTGTGGCTCCAACTAAGCTTCCTGACCTAGCCCTCTTCTCCCAGAATCCTCTTCTCCTGGAATATTCTCTTTTCTATGGCTCCTAGCCTCTATGAATGGTCCTCATGACTCATCACCATAGCAACAGCTAATGGCACTAGAGATAGGTGAAACCTAGCTCTCTCAAGAGATAAAAAGGTGCTCTGAATTGCAGACAGGACTGTGCAGTGGTTAAGTGATGAAGCAAAGTGGCGTTGGTTAAATTACATCCCATCTCTTGCCCTCAGTTTCCTATCATTAAAATGGGTTTAATAATAATGTAGTCATCCCTTAGGATAGTTCTGAGAATTAAATAACATTATCTACGTAGGGTGATTGACAATGACTGGCATGCAATTGCACCAAATAATGCCAACTTTTTAAGATCTGTTCAATAATTATTTGCAGCCTTCTATGTCTCAAGTCCTCTGCTAGTTTTGGGAGTACAGAGATGGGTCCATCACTATTCCCTGTCTTTGAAGAGTTTCTAGGTGCTTGAAGGAATGACACACAGAGAAATATCAGGGCTCTCACCAAGATATGGACCAAGCACTAAGGGCCACCAAAAGGGGCATGACCCTCACCAGTTCTCCTCAGAGGACTCTTGGAAGTTTCTGGAGAATTTTTGGTTATTACAGCTGAAGGAGGGGGAGATATTCTATAATATCTAGTAGGTGAAGGCCAAGGATGCTGTTCAACATCCTAAAATGCACAGAACAGACCCTACCACAAAGAATGAGCCATCCCCAAATATCAGTAGTGCCAGTGATGACAAACCCTGTGGTATTTATTCAACAGTTATTGAGCACCTACTGTGTGCCAGGCACTTTTTAAGATGCTACTAGGGATACAATGGTTTTTTTGTGTGTGTTTTCTTTTTTAAAGATTTTATTTATTTGACAGAGATAGAGACAGCCAGCGAGATAGGGAACACAAGCAGGGGGAATGGGAGAGGAAGAAGCAGGCTCATAGCGGAGGAGCCTGATGCGGGGCTCGGTCCCATAACGCCAGGATCACGCCCAGAACCGAAGGCAGACGCTTAACTGCTGTGCCACCCAGGCGCCCCTAGGGATACAATGCTAAACTGATTAGACATGACCCCTGATTTCAGTGCTTGTACATGAGAGAGAAGGATATGGGTATTAAACAAATAATCAACCTAGTGAATATACATGATAAACTGTGATAAATGCTATGAGGAAAAAGAAAGAAGTTGCTGTGATAGGATTTGCTTATAATGGGAAGGTAACTTAGTATAGGGAAATCAGGAAAGGCTTTCCTGAGGAGGTGGCATTTAAGGTCAGACCTCAGGATGTGTAAGAGAAGGGGGAGGGCGTTCCGGGTAGAAGCAACAGTCTGTACAAAGTTCCTGAGGTCCAAGCATGCTTGGTTTACTATGGAACAGCTGAGGAGCTAGTGGGGCCGGAGAGCAGGGGAGGGCTGGGGGATAGAATTGAAGATGAAGCAGTGATAACTAGAATTTGTACTGCATCTCAAGAGTATATAAACAGACGGGTGATTTTTCAGGTTTTCCCTTTAGGAAGATCCCTCTGGCCACTGGACAGAGATAGCCTGGGGGGGATAAGGGAGAGGAGGAGGAAAACACCCTTGAGGAAGGAGCTGGCAACGGCAAGGGGGTAGAGGTCAACATGGGAGGAGAACAGAACTAGAGAGGTGAAGGCAGTAAATTGCATCTCTCAAGCTGGCCTTTGCCTCCAGCAATTAGCATTGAAATACTCCAATTAGTGCAGGGAGGGAAGGGTCCCCTAAAGTCTGGAGATCTCCCCAACAACAGCCCTTCTCTGTGCTCCAGACCTTTTAATCACCTCTCTGGGCTCTGGGTCTGCCTTAGGGATACCAAAGAATGTGGCACAAAGGGGACCATTAGCAAGGAATGGCAAACAGTTGGGAATGGAGGGGGCGGGGGAACTTCAGAAAGTGGGAGCTGAATACTGGAGGGGAGGTGGGACCTTGGGCATGGGGATGGGGTCCTGGCCAACACTAGTGAGCAGAGCTGGGGGGCTGTCTTCTCTGTGATATCAAAGATCATCACCTAAGATCCTGGTTTGTTTACATTGACTTTCTGGCATATATTCCTATTCCTTTTCTGTCACCAGATAAGTTAATGATGGCTTCTATTTTTTGGTCTTTTTCAGGAAAAATAAATACAAGGTTATTGAGGGGGGAAGGAAGGGGGGGTCTAGTAGGGCAGGAACTAGGCTCAGGCAAGTGAGGTATTCACGTTGACCACCAAATTTAAGGGGCTACCAAAAAATTCAGTGATCAAGATAAATCATATTTAATGCAGTATTTTAAAAGTCAAAATTATTCCAAAAAAATTTATGATGAACAGCACAACATTTTAAATAAAGATGGGATGCAATGCTGTGCTTTCATAGCCCTGCCTCAAACATCGTCCTGAACCAGCCCTTGGAGTTTAGAATACATCACTTATAGAAAAACATACATTCACTAAGTTCAATTTTTTTGGGTGTTTTAAATTTTCAAAACAACTTTCAAAGCAATACTAAAGAAAACAAAGGACTAAATACATGGTTTATTTAAATTTCAGAATGCATTGAGATTGGTCAATCACACTAGAATAAGTTGATTTCTGATGACCACAGGGAACCACACTGACACTCCTTGGATATAATCCAGAAGGCTTTTATGACATCAGCTCTTTCAAATTCACAGTCTCTTACCTACTTCCCAGGTCAACCAGTATATTCGAAGATATCTTTGGATCTGTGACCAGACAAGCTCTGGGTACACCCCAAGACTTGTGCTGGCCACTTAGACATGCCTCGTATATGACAACTCTAAGAGGGGCGGCTCTTACCATCTGGGACTCTTTCTCATTTTGTAAGGGAAGCAAAGGATGTTGCCAAATATTGCTAATTAAATACCTCGAATCTTCTCAATACAACCCAGGAACCTGGCTTCAAAAGGGGTCAGAGATTTTTTTCTCCCCTCATAGAAAATTTATTTATTTATTTATGGAATTCAATGCAATTTATTATTTATTAATTTTATTATTATGCTCAATTAGCCAGCATATAGCACATCATTAGTTTTTGATGTAATGTTCAACAATTCACTAGTTACATACAACACCCAGTGCTCATCACCACACGTGCCCTCCTAATACCCATCACTCGGTTACCCCATCCCACCACCCCCTCCCTTCTGTAACCCTCAGTTTAGTTCCTGGAGTTTTTTTAGAGCAAACAATTTGGTGTTTGAACATGACAATATTTTCTATATTAATACATCTATTAATCAAAACCCAAACCAGAAATGCTACAGCCAGTTCTGTTGAGCTTACAACATGTCTCTCCCATCCTCTCATACTGGGTGTTTCTTCTTAACCCTCCCCACCCCCCAAGAAAAGCATATCTCCAGTTCTGCCTCATTTCATCAGTGCTTGCTAAAATTGGTCCCTTCTTTCCAATCCAGGTCTTCATCCCTTCTTGGAACACACTGGCTTCCTCTCCTTGTAACCCTGATAAACATATGCTTCTGATCCCCAGTTCCAACTTAAAGAATTCTAGTTTTTCCACTTCAGGGGCAAGACCTTTTTTTAATTTTATTTTTTTATAATAGTAATTTTTTATTATGTTATGTTATTCACCATACAGTAGTACATCATTAGTTTCTGATGTAAAGTTCGATGATTCATTAGTTGCGTATAACACCCAGTGCACCATGCAATACATGCCCTCCTTAATACCCATCACCAGCCTATCCCACCCCCCGCCGGAACCCCTCAGTTTGTTTCCCAGAGTCCATAGACTCTCATGGGTCGTTCCCCCTTCTGTCAGGGGCAAGACCTTTAACTAATGGATTTAATCTCTTATATCTCTGCTTCCTCGTCTTCAAAATGGAACTAATAATATGATTTTCCTTGTGAAGTAAAAGAACTGATGTGTGTTAAATCATCTAAGACTGCACCTATCATGAGTCATCAGGGAAAATAAAATCAAAACCACAATAAGATACCACCAGAATGGTTATGATCAAAAAGTTAGATATGTTAGTGTTGGCAAGGATGTGGAGAAACTGGGACCCTCACACTGCTGGTGGGGATGTAAAATGATGCAGCCACTTTGGAAAACATTCTAGCAGTTTCTCAAATGATTTAACATAGAGTTACCATATGATCCCTCAATTCCACTCCTAGGTATATACCCCCCCACAATGAAAATGTATGTCCACACAGAAACTTGAACATGAATGTTTGTTGCAGCATTACTCCTTATAGCCAAAAGTCAGAAACAGCCCAAATATCTATCAACAGGTGAATGTATAAACAAAGTGCAGTCTATCAAACAATGGGATTTCTTTCAGCCATAAAAAGGAACGAAACACTGATTCATGCTATCATATGGGTAAACCTTGAAAACATACTAAGTGACAGAAGCCATACACAAACAGACAGATCAATATTGTATGACCTCCATTTACAAAAAAAAAATGTCCAGAACAGTCAAATCTATAAAGACTGTGGATTAGTAGGTTTTTAAGCCCGGAAGGAAGAGAGGAAAGAGGAATGACAGATAAATGGTACAAGGTTTTATTTGAAGGTGATGAAAATGTTCTAAATTGACTGTGGTGATGATTACACATACCTTTAAGTGGGTGAATTATATGGTATGTGAAGTATATTTCCATAGAGCTGTTTTTTTAAAAGACCACACCTAGCTGATGATAAATGCCCCCCCCCAAAATGGGAAAAAATGGAAGCTGTTATCAGCATAACTATTAATAAGGAAAGAAGGAAGATAGAAAGGAAAGAAGAGAGGGAGGGAGGGAGGGAAAGAAAGAAAAGGAAGGAAGGAAGGAAGGAAGGAAGGAAGGAAGGAAGGA
Organism: Ailuropoda melanoleuca; assembly: GCF_002007445.2. Lineage (NCBI taxonomy): Eukaryota > Metazoa > Chordata > Mammalia > Carnivora > Ursidae > Ailuropoda > Ailuropoda melanoleuca. The sequence continues at coordinate 11,575,454 of NC_048221.1, forward strand.
AGGAAGTTAGTTTGGTTCCAACTCAAATTTCTGGCTTTGTCTTTGAGCTAAAGATTTTATAAGTCCGGGGTTCGGGACAGCAGCCTCAGCACCCGAGAGCTTGTTAGAAACACAGATTCTAGAGCTCTTTCCCAGACCTGTTGAATCAGACACTTTGGAGTGGGGCCCAGCAGCCTGTGACTTAACCACCCCTCCAGGTGACTGTGATGTGTCCCCAATTTGGAGACCCATTACCCCAGAGGACTCACTGGGCTGACCCCATACTGCATCCCTGTACCTTGCTGGCTTTGTGACCCTGAGCAAGTCCGAACCTCACTGTGCCCATTTCCTCATTTATTTTTTTATTTTTTAAAGATTTTATTTATTTGACAGAGACACAGTGAGAGAGGGAACACAAGCAGGGGGAGTGGGAAAGGGAGAAGCAGGCTTCCCACTAAGCAGAGAGCCCCATGTGGGGCTCAATCCCAGGACCCTGGGATCATGACCTGAGCCAAAGGCAGACACTTAACGACTGAGCCACCTAGGCGCCCCCCTCATTTCGTCATTTAAAAACAAAGTGCATAAATGAGTGAAACCATATGATAAATGTCTTTCTCTGCTTGACTTATTTCACTTAGCATAATCTCCTCCAGTCCCATCAGTGTTGCTGCAAATGTTGGGTAATCGTTCTTTCTGATGGCTGAGTAATCCCAAGGGGCTGTCTGACTCTGCCTGAGCACCTCCCTAAGCAGGACCCAGCCTGTGGATGCTTCCCCCCAATATATCTGACTCCACAACACATGAAAGAGAAATGGATATTTATTGAGGATTTCAAGGGAGTGAGGGAAGGGGAATTTACATCAGGCATTTGATGGCAACTTCATAAACCTTATAAAATGTCCATTTATGTGCCTGTTCTTTCCTCAAACTTCTTCGCCAGTCACTGGGCCCATCACTTCCTTTATGTCCTAGTCAACTACCAGCAACTGGTTTTTTCTCCTGTCCCAGTCCTTTCCCTCAGCCCAGTCCCCACTTCCTTAGTCCTCTCCCACATCTTTGCCCCATCTGTCCACACATCTCTTTTCTCCCAAGGAGAAATTCAAATCACCTCTTTTTCTTTCTGTAATTTGAATCTTCAGACCGTTATTCACCTCAGCCAACAAAGGCGACACAAAGGAGGAGACAACTTTCCATCAAAAATGTAAAGAACTAAAAATGAACAATCATTTTCTTCATCAAAAATGCTTTCTTTTCCTCAACATGGTATTCAGAATGAGAGCAACGTTGTGTCTGAAGAAGAGGACACAATACTGGGTACACAGCAGGTGCCCAATCACAGTATAAGTATTTGGGCAGAGCAAGCATCTTTCATTCACACATTTGTAATAAACCATGTACATAGGTTTCCCAACACATTGATGTGGGCATGGCCCCCCACCCCCTGCCACCCTCGGGCACAGGAACCAAGAGGAAGTTGACATACATTGGGGAGGCTGTGACCCCAGTGAATCCAGGAGGAATGAGGTCACTGAGACTGGGGGAAAGGAGAGAAAACAAACAAGTACTTAGAATTTAGAGTACTTGCCAAGAAGGCAGGTGGGGGAATTCACAACCAATAATCATCACCAGGGGCGCCTGGGTGGCTCAGTCAGTTAAGCGTCTGTCTTTGGCTCGGATCATGATCTCAGGGTCCTGGGATCCAGCCCTGCATCGGGCTACCTGCTCAGAGGGAAATCTGCTTCTCCCTTTGCCTCTGCCCCTTCCCCTGCTCATGCATTCTTTCTCTCAAATAAATAAGATCTTAAAAAAAGATCATCACCACTGAAGCAGAATCATTCCCATTTTATAGATGGAAGCCTGAGGTGACTATACCCAACACATCCTCTGCCACAAAAGAAGCCACTTCAGGGGCTCTGGGGATAGAGTTTGCTGAGGAAGGTCTTTTTCATGGCGGTCTGCAGCTCCTTGTTCCTGAGACTGAAGATGATGGGGCTGAGGAAGGGCGTGAGGATTGTATAGGTGATGCCCATCAGGGTGTCTCCTTCCAGAGACTGGGGAGCCTTGGGCTTGAGATAGATGACAGAAGCAAAGCCATAGTGCACAACCACCACAGTGAGGTGGGATGCCACAGGTGGAGAAGGCTTTGTGCCGGCCCTCAGCAGAGGGGATCTTCAAGATGGCGGCCACGATGAAGGCATAAGAGAGGAGGATGAGGAGAAAGCAGCCCAGCAGGGCGGTGATACACACCAGGCCCACACCCAGGGCCACTATTGGTACATTAGTTCCACAGGCCAGCTTCACCAGAGGCGGCACATGGCAGAAGAAATGGTGGACCTCATTGGGTCCACAGAAGGTGAGATGGAAAATGGCCATGGTCACCACCAGCCCCATGACCGAGCCACCAACCCAGGACCAGGCCACCAGGCAGGTGCAGCCATGGGGGCTCATGAGCACGTTGTAGTGCAAGGGGTGGCAGATGGCCACATAGCGGTCATAGCCCATGACCGTGAGCAGGAAGGAGTGGGTGAAGCCAAATGTGAAGGAGAAGAACATCTGGCTGGCACAGGCTGCAAAGGGGATGGTGTGAAGGGTGGAGAGCAGGTCGGCCAGCAAGCGGGGGGTGATGGCCAAGGTGTAGAGGATCTCGGAGATGGACAGGGCGCACAGGAAGAGGTACATGGGCGTGTGCAGGCTGCGCTCACTCCAGACAGTGGCCATGATGAGCAGGTTCCCCAGCAGCGTAAACAGGTACATGAGCAGGAACAGCAGGAAGAAGACAGGCAGGAGATGTGGAGGGAAGGTGGAGAAGCCCACGAGGATGAATTCAGACACGGAGCTGTGGTTTAGACCCAGAGTGGCGGCCATCCCTGGGTTGGGAGAGAGTGAAGGTGGCCTGGTGGGCAGTTGCTCCAGGTCTGCGCTGAACCCACGGGCCTGGGAGGACTTCCCAGGGGGAGAGGGGACCCTCCCCCTGCAGGCCATGGCCAGTCCCTCTGCCACCCGCTGCTCATGATGACTGTCAGTGCTCCTCAGAGCTGCTTGGGGTTCACAAAGATCGTATGCTTCAAGTGCATAGTGCAGAGCCTGGCACATAGTAAGAACTCAGGAAATGATGGTAATAGTAATAATAATAATAGCTACTATTTTAAAATCTCAGTGGAAGGAGTTCAGGGTCTCTATTCAGCCACACCTGGGTTGAGTTCCTCTTCAGATCTTGTCAGTGCCTCCAGCCATGTTTCTAAGTAGGAATGGAAAATAAAAAAAAAAAGCAACAATTCAGTCTTCTTTTTTTAAAAAAATTATTATGCAAGGGTCTGCAATAAAAATTTTCAAATTGGGACAATCTGGTGCTGGTTGGAATTCCATCTTTGAAATGTCAATGCAGATCTTGGCATCACTATCTCCAGTTTGCTGCATCAACTCCGAGTTGTTTGCAAGGCTTAGCAGGTATTACGTGGTGGCTTTTGTTCTTTTATGACAAAACTCTACCATGTTATCCACATGAATTAAATAAATTTGAGAAGTTGTTTTAAAACAGTGCTTCCAACATCTACACCAACAGCAACAACATTGGGTTGGTTCCTTAATCTTTTTGAGCCTTAGTTTCCTCGTCCCTAAAAGGAAGTTGATCATAATAATATCTAGCTGACAAGGTTGTTACGAGGATTAAATAAGATTATACATGTAATGTACTTTCTGTGGGGGCATGGAATAGATGACAAACACTGGACAAGTTAAGAGTGAGGACAGGCATGAATGACCAGAATCAGATTGTTTTAAAATGTAGCAACCTATGGTTGTATCTCTCTTTTAATTGAGTATTTAATACATTTACCTCTTTTGTAGTTACTGATGTTTTAGGACTTAATTCTGTCACCTTATTTAATACTTGAGATGTTACATATATATATTAATGTACATACCTAATATATATGTATACTTATATATGTATATTTAATCCGTACAAATACACACAGACACATGTATATTCCTATTCGCTACACCAAAATCAACCAAACAACCAAACAAAAAAAAAAAGAAAAAAAACCCCCAAACACTAAGAGAATGTAATTTTCTCCAAAAAGGACCCTGTGTGAGGTCATAAAGGAAGTGCGGGTACATTCCCAAGTACCACTATTACAAAGACCGAAGCATCTGACCATTTGGCAACGAACCTAGAACTTAATAAGAAGAGGATACCTCAAAATTCCCAAATGCTTAGAATGTAAATATTAGGTTGAACCATTTGACACCGACACAGTTACCTATTTATTACTCATTAATCTTCAGGCTAAAAGGAAAATTAAGAAATACTAAGAAGTGCATGATATTGAAAAGTTGAAATAACTAAATGAAATGGATTGTGTCTTGGGATAGAAAAAGGACATTAGTGGAGAGCCAGAAAAATTCTAGTAAGATCTGTTGCTTGCTATATAGTGTTATATACTCATGATCATTTCCTGGGTCTGATCATTGTCCTGGGCTTCTGTAAGATCCTTCTGTTAGAGGGGGGTGGCAATGGGAGGATAAGAATTTTCTGTATTATTTTTGCAACTTTTTCATAAGTTTGAAATTAATTAATAAAATATTACAAAATAAAATATCACTCAAAGTTGCACAAAACCTGCCAACAATCTAGGGATTACTTTAAACAAGAACACACAAGAGCTTCATGGAGAACAATTAGACCTCTACTAGATAGAAAACATGACAGGTCATATAAATAAATGGATGAAAAGAAAAGACAATATCAGAAAGATGTTCATTCTCCCCCAAATTTAATCTATATATGCAATGTAATCTTCTCAGAAATATCCAGTTGGATTGCTTGAGAAAGATGGTGGACTTATTCCAAAATGTTTATGAAAAAATAATGACCCATGAATCACTGAGGCAGTCTTGAAATGGAGCATGAAAGAAGGTGGGGGGTGGGAATTGCCTTCTGAGATATGGAGACATTCTACAGAGTCTGGGAAACAAAGCAGTGTAGGATTGTGCAAGGACAGACAGATGACCAGTCGTTCCAAATGCAGACCTCCAAAACAGAGCCGGCCATTTGTATAAGGTAACGGTCACACCACAGCTCTTTGGGAAAGAGATGAGTTGTTTAGGGGATGCTGTTGAGGAAAGTATCTCTCTGTACAAACAAAACCAAAACTAGACTCTCCATATCCCAACGCAAAGAGAATCAAGTTAGGTTAATAACATAATTGTGACAGATAAAACCATAGTTAATGAGAGTAAGTGTAATAGGATCTTTGTGCTCTAAGAGCAGGAAAGGAGCTCCTTAAACAGGAAAAAAAAAAGTACAAACCTTAAATAAATGGACTACTGGGCTCAGTGTCAGAATGGGGTCCCTCATACAGGAAAGCAGCATTTGTGGGTTACACGGCCCGGGGCAGCCCAGCAGTTCCAGGGGTACTGTCTCAACTCCGTCCTCTACCTCATGCCTCTGCCACCATCTCTGGCCCCTACTCCTGGCCTCTCTGTGCCATGGCTAGCCCTGGGTCTGGTCTCATTCCCCGTGTCCTGGTGAACTGTGCCTGCCTACCTCCCCTTTCGACTCCACCTCTCTGCTGGCTGCCAGAGTCCATCTTCTGAGACACATGCCCCTTGTGAAGTTATGCCAACCCATGGTTCAAATGCTGGGTCCTCATCACGTGTTGGGATAACCAGAGAACTGCCCTCATAGGTTCCCTGTGGCGATTTTTTTAAATAATAATATTTTTATTATATTATGTTAGTCACCATACAGTACATCCCTAGTTTTTGATGTAAAGTTCCATGATTCATTACTTGCATATAACATCCAGTGCTCATTACAACATGTGCCCTCCTTACTACCCATCACCAGCTTATCCCATTCCCCCATCCCCTCCCCTCTGAAGCCCGGCAATTTGATGCCAAGTGATTAGCACAGAGAAAGTTCTCAAGGAATGTTAGCTGGCATTGTGCTCACTTTTTATTGTTGTTATTGGGCTCGTTGCCACTCACCCTTCTCTTCCAGGTGATGCGTATTGGTGCCAATCCCTGTTCTAGGGTACCCTTTGTCTACACTGTGAATGTCCCCTACCCCAGCACATACTCCCACTCCCATGGGCAGTCCACCTCTTCCTCTTTCCTGGCTACAAACAGGCCAGGGAATGTGCTTCAAAATGTATAAACGGTACCAAAAAATGGGGTCTCTCTTGGCTCCTTGTCTCTGTCTGATACTTGTTCTGTGTCACCCTTCCCAGAACAGGCCCTGTGCAATACTCTCCATGGGGTGGGGGTCTCCAAGTGACCTGTACAGGTGTGATGTAAGGGAGGAGAAAGGTCAGGCCCTCATCCTATCTGTGGGCTCTCAGCCAGAACCCCAAGCCAGGGCACGCTCCGGCTGCCTCCCACATCCTGCCCCTATGCCCGTCCTTCCTCCCCAAGGGGACACTATTCAACCCACTCAGCTCTCTCTGCTTATGCACCTGTGTCCGAGACTCAAGCCAGGCTCCCAGGAGGATAAGCAGACAGAACTGAGCACCAACACGCAGGTACACGGGTTCTGAAATACACACTGGCAGTGAAACCCAGGAGACATTCGGCCAGGAACAGAGACACTGTTGCTCATTCTGTACCCCTCTACTGAGCATGAACCAGGTGCCTGGGGCTTGTGTGGGATTGAGATAAGCCAGAGACACACAAACAAGTGTACCATGGTGGGTTGAATAGCAACCCCTCCAATTCACGTCCACTGGAATGTCAGAACGTGACCTTATTTGAAAATAGGGTCTTTGCAGATGTAATTAAGGTAAGGATCAAGGTGCAATCATCCTGGATAAAAGTGGATCTAAATGCAATGACTTGTGTCCTCACAAGAATAGGAGGGGACACACAGAGGGAAGCAGGCTATGTGAAGATAGAGGCAGACGCCAAGGAATGCCTAAGGCCACCAGAAGCTGGAAGACGCCAGGAAAGGTTCTCCCCTAGGGCCTTTGAAAGGAGCATGACCCTGCCAATACCTTAATTTTAGACTCTAGCCTCCAGAACTGTGAGAGAATAAATTTCTGTTGTTTAAAGCCATCTGGTTGTGGGAATTTGTCCCAGCAGCTTCAGGAAATGAATATGGACAAACACAAGTGCACATACAGCACTGCATAAATGAACAAACACATGTACATGGTGACAAACCCAGTGTCACCCTCTGGCTCAACACCACTCTCCCCGCACCTGGGACAGAGAACACTTCCTGCCTGGGAATGGATCCTGGCATCCCTGACTGCTGTGGGTCCAGGCTTTGAGGGAAGGAGGCAGTGTGGACAGTGGATGGACTCAGTGTGGGACCAGGTTGCTGGGACTGTAACCCCACCTCCACCCCATCGCCGTCCCAGCCCCCTTCCTCCAGCCACAACCTCCCTTTGCTTTGGCTTTCCACAGTTCGCATGCTTTCTCCCTTCCGCTACCCTGGCTCTTGCCACCTGTTCCTGGAAAACATTGCTGGAAAGAGAGCTCCTCTTGCCTTGCTTGTAGACTGTCAGCCTGGGATGCCCTGTTTGCAGCTGGGACTGCAGCTGTGCCTCCTGCAGCGTGCGGGGTCAGTGGTAAGCCAGGCGGGAGCTTTATCTCCCTGGTGCCTTCCACTGTGGCAGATTCCCAGAGGTCTCTCCCCAGAGTCTGGGATACAGGATGCCAGCTTCTCCAAGCCCAAAGAGGGTGACCAGGGCCCTGGGAATGCCCTTTTCCTCTCTGGATCTTTCTCTCTCTTTCCTTCCTCTCTCTCTTGCCCAGGTCTTCCCTCCCCTCTTTCCTTCTAGTCATCTCTCCCTTCTTGTCTCTCATGCTCTCTCCCTCTTTCCTCCATCCATCACATCTTCACTGAGCCCTAGCTAAGGAACTTGGTGTGAATCTCGGAACCTAAAAAGAACACTGCTGTAAGACTAAAAGAGCCCTCAGTCTAGGGAGAGGCAGAGCTGGATGCAGACGTATTACATTATGTAAAATGCAACAGTATAACATAATGCATTATAATCTATAGTATATTGTAATTGCACAGGAACATTATTTGTTCACTACATTGAGATTTTTACTCAATTAACAAATATTTAATAAACTCCTACTAAGTGCCAAGCATGATTTTCCTTTTTGATACTATTTCAAACCTTTTCTTTGTTTTTAAAACCAGTGCCAAAAGGGAAAGTCATTTCAATTTGTAAACGAAATTACACATCTTGTATCTCATTGGCTTAGTAGTTGGTGTTACTTAGTCTTTAGCTATGAGAGTACTATTATAGTAGCAAGGAAAAAGGTTATATGTGTGATGAGATTGTGCACTTAAAAAAAAATAGAAACAAGCAGTAAAAAGGTGAATTCAAAACATACTGTAACATTATTACATATGTTATATGATTTATACTAATACATATATAACACAGAGATATGTATACACATTTATCCTGATAGTTCTCTTTCTCTGGGGAACTCGAATACAAAACACTCAAAAGAAAAAGAAGCCTTGGAAAAATGTCACCTTTCCATCTAAAGAGATCAGTCCAGATCTCCAGATCCCTGGTGGTCTTTCCTTTGTGTAAGTATTTCCACCAGGTTAGCCCCTGCAACTCAATGTCCTCTCTGCTGATGTGCATGCTTGTGTATCCTTATTGTAAGGCAGAGGCCTCAACACACAGGAGTTTTAGCATCTCTTCTGAGCTCACACAGTCCACACTGAGCAGGGAGAAATTTCCTGGTGTCCTCCAGTTCCTACTCTGTTGAGTTCGTTGGGTGTAGACCAGAGGCCCTGGGTTGGATACCCCGTAGCTACATGGTCACATGTGTCCTCATAACACACCCCAAGGGCCTTGCTGCCAATGAGCAAATCCCGCAGCCAGGCTATCAGGACTCCTTCACCTTTGCTGATGGACTTCTTAGGATACTCAGCCTTTCTCATGAGTGACATGAATGCCCTAATTCTTCTCTATGGCCCAAGGATCTGGCTTGAAACTCATTTTGTCATGAAGCCAAATCACATAGAATGATAGGATGCCTTTTCACGAGTCAGTTTTCTAGGACTGCTGTAACAAGCACATAACCCTGGTGATTTAAAACCATACACGTCTATCCTCCTCTATGCTGGAGGCCAGAAGCCGAAATCAGGGTCACCAGGTGTGAGTCAAGGTGTGAACAGGGCTGCGTCCTTTGGGGGATCCAGGGGAGAATCTGTCTCCTTCTTTCCCAGCTTCCACAGGCAGCAGGCATTCCTTGGCTCAAGGTTCCCTCCCCAGTTACTCCAGTCCCTCGTTCCAGTGTCATATCCCCTACTTCTCCGTATGTCTGATCCCTCCTTCCCATTTAGAAGGACACTTGCAATTATAGCAAGCCCATCTGGATGACCTAGGGCAATCCCTCTGTCTCAGATCCTTAACTGAATCTCATTTGCACTGGGTAAGGAAACATAGTCACAGGCTCTGGATAAAGACATCTTAGGTGGCATTAGTCATTAACATCAATAATTATAAAACAATGAAATGGAAACACAAGGTCTCATTGTCAGTGTTGATGTGACAAAGTGTCTCAGTAGCTGCTCTGGAGTCAGTGTTTCTCTCTGGATGTGTGAAAGGGAAATGTGTGCCTGGAGCTGCACCTGTTCACTTCCCTGAAAGGTGTTTATTACTTCTTTTTTTTAATAATAATTTTTTATTATGTTATGTTAGTCACCATACAGTACATCCTTAGTTTTTGATGTAGTGTTCCATGATTCATTGTTTGCGTATAACACCCAGTGTTCCATGCAATATGTGCCCTCCTTAATACCCATCACCGGCCTATCCCAATCCCCCACCCCCTCCACTCTGACGCCCTCAGTTTGTTTTCCAGAGTCCATAGGCTCTCGTGGTTCATTCCCCCTTCTGTTTACTCCCCGCCTCATTCTTCCCTTCCTGCTATTTCTTCTGTTCCATAAATGAGTGAAACCATATGATAATTGTCTTTCTCTGCTTGACTTATTTCACTAGCATAATCTCCTCCAGTCCCGTCATGTTGCTGCAAATATTGAGTAATTGTTCTTTCTGATGGCTGAGTAATATTCCATTGTATATGTGGACCACATCTTCTCTTTTTTTAAATAATAGTATTTTTTATTAAATTATGTTAGTCACCATACAGTACATCCCTAGTTTTTGATGTAAAGTTTCATGATTCATTACTTGCGTATAACACCCAGTGCACCATGCAACACGTGCCCTCCTTAATACCTATCACCAGCCTATCCCATTCCCCCCTGCCCGAGGCCCTCAATTTGTTTCCCAGAGTCCATAGTCTCCTGTGGTTCATTCCCCCTTCTGTTTTCCCCCCTTTCTTCTTCCCTTCCTTCTCCTATCGATGTCCCTACTTCTTGTGTTCCATAAATGAGTGAAACCATATGATAATTGTCTTTCTCTGCTTAACTTATTTCGCTTAGCATTATCTCCTCCAGTCCCAGCCATATTGCAGCTAATGTTGAGAAATCATTCCTTTTGATGGCTGAGTAATATTCCATTGTATATATGGACCACATCCTCTTTATCCATTCGTCTGTTGAAGGGCATCTCGGCTCCTTCCACGATTTAGCTATTGTGGACAATGCTGCTATGAACATTGGGGTGCATAAGGCCCTTCTCTTCACTACATCTGTATCTTTGGGGTAAATATCCAGTAGTGCAATTGCTGGGTCATAGGGAAGCTCAATTTTTAACTTTTTAAGGGACCTCCACACTGTTTTCCAGAGTGGCCATACCAACTTGGATCCCCACCAACAGTGTAAAAGGGATCTCCTTTCTCCACATCCTCTCCAACATTTGTTGTTTCCTGCCTTGTCAATTTTTGCCATTCTAACTGGCGTAAGGTGGTATTTCTGTGGTTTTGATTTGAATTTATCTGATGGCTAATGATTTTGAACATTTTTTCATGTGTCTGTCAGCCATTTGTATGTCTTCATTAGAAAAGTGTCTGTTCATATCATCCACCCATTTTATGATTTGTTTATTTGTTTCTCGTGTGTTGAGTTTGAGAAGTTCTTTGTAGATCTTGGATACCAGTCTTTTATCTGTAGTGTCATTTGCAAATATTTTCTCCCATTCCGTGGGCTGCCTCTTTGTTTTGATGACTGTTTCCTTGGCTGTGCAGAAGCTTTTTATCTTGATGAAGTCCCACAAGTTCATTTTATCTTTTGTTTCTCTTGCCTTTGGAGATGTGTCATGAAAAAGTGGCTGCGGCCAAAGTCATAGAGGTTGCAGCATATGGTCTTCTCTAGGATTTTGATGGATTCCTGTCTCACATCGAGATCTTTCCTCCATTTGGAGTTTATCTTTGTGTATGGTGTGAGAGAGTGGTCAAGTTTCATTCTTTTGCATGTAGCTGTCCAATTTCCCCAGCACCATGTATTGAAGAGACTGTCTTTTTTCCACTGGATGTTTTTTCCTGCTTTGTCAAAGATTAGTTGCCCAAAGAGGCGAGAGTCCATTTCTGGGTTCTCTATTCTGTTCCATTGGTCTATGTGTCTGTTTTTGTGCCAGTGCCATGCTGTCTTTGTGATCACAGCTTTGTAGTATAGCTTGAAATCTGGCAATGTGATGTCTTTCCTGATTAAAACACTTCAGAGTGGACCACATCTTCTTCATCCAGTCATCTGTTGAAGGGCATCTCGGCTCCTTCCACAATTAAGCTATTGTGGACAATGCTGCTATGAACATTGGGGTGCATATGGCCCTTCCCTTCACTACGTCTGTATCATTGTGGTTTTCCTGAGGGGCTGCACCATTTTGCATTCCCACCAACAGTGTAAGAGGGGTCCCCTTTCTCCACATCCTCTCCCACATCTGTCTTTTCCTGATTAGTTAATTTTAGCCTCTCTGATCAGTGTCACATTCTATATCATTTTGGTTTTGATTTGTATTTCCCGGGATGCTGAGTGATGGTAAGCTTTTTTTCATATGTCTCTTGGCCATTTAGGTGTCTTCTTTGGAGAAATGTCTATAATGTCTTCTGCCCGTTTCTTGGTTGGATTATTTTTCCTTTGGGTGTTGAGTTTGGTAAGTTCTTTATGTATTTGGATACTAGCTCTTTAACTGATAAGACTTTTGCAAATATCTTCTCCCATTCTGTTCTTTGTCTTTGGTTCTGTTGGCTGTTTCCATTGCTGAGCAAAAGCTTTTTGACTTTTTAAAAAAATTATGTTACGTTAGTCATCATACAGTACATCATTAGTATTTGATGTAGTCCCACTAGTTCATTTTTACTTTTGTTTCCCTTGTCTTTGGAGATGTGTCTAGCAAGAAGTTGCTGTGACCCAGGTCACAGACATTGCTGCCTGTTTTCTCCACAGGATTTTGATGGATTCCTGTCTCCTATTAGGTCTTTCATCCAGTTGGAGTCTATTTCTGTGTATGGTGTAAGAAAATGGTCCAGTTTCATTCTTCTGCATGTGGCTGTCCAATTTTACCAACACCATTTGTTGGAGAGACTGTCTTTTTTCCATTGGATACTCTTTTTTTTCAGTATTGAAGGCTTTCATTTTTGCGATGTACATGAGGGAAAAGAAGAAAGTCCTGATGGTCCTCCTCTGATTTAACAGAGCGATTTTGAATGTGTTTATATTGTTTAGAAACAGCAGTCTTTCATAATTTTATTAATTTCGGTCCTTTCTCTTTTCTTTTGGATAAGTCTTGCCAGTGGTCTGTCAAT
>NC_048221.1:11588219-11588381 GCF_002007445.2 Ailuropoda melanoleuca
TGAAGCATCGAACTTTACATCAGAATCCGGGGATGTAGTGTATGGTGACTAACATAATATAATAAAAAAATCATTAAAAAAATTCATTCCCCCGTGTATCATCCATCTAGAGTTTTGCAAATATAAGTTAATAAAATCTTGCAATTCCAAAAAAAAAAAAAA
>NC_048221.1:11588393-11618864 GCF_002007445.2 Ailuropoda melanoleuca
AAAAAAAAAAAAAGAAAGAAACAGCAGTCTTTCAATTTTAACACTAACACTAAGGCAAGAAATTATACAGACAACCAATCAGATTTACGAGTTTCTCTTTAAAGTTCAATTTCTATGGGGCGCCTGGGTGGCACAGCGGTTTAAGCATCTGCCTTCGGCTCAGGGCGTGGTCCCGGCATTATGGGATCGAGCCCCACATCAGGCTCTTCCTCTATGAGCCTGCTTCTTCCTCTCCCACTACCCCTGCTTGTGTTCCCTCTCGCTCGCTGTCTCTATCTCTGTCAAATAAATAAATAAAATCTTTAAAAAAAAAATAAAGTTCAGTTTCTCAGATTATGACAACAATTTCTAAAGCTCTTGGAATTTCTTTTTTTTATTATGTTCAGTTAGCCACAATATGGTACATCATTAGTTTTTATGTCATGTTCAATGATACATTAGTTGTATATAACACCAAGTGCTCATCACAACACATGCCCTCCTTAATACCCATCATACCATTACCCCATCCTCCTCCACCCCTCCTCTCTGAAATCCTTAGTTGGTTTCCCAGGGTCCATAGTCTCTCATTGTTCGTCTCCCTCTCTGATTTCTCCTGCATTTCAAAAATGGGAATAGTAATAGATGTGGGTCATCTCTAAATGTGCAGAAATAACAATTGATTTTGAGACTTAGAAGAGTGAATGCACAGGAAACTCTTCCCACAACATTTGGCAAAGAGCAAGCACTCACATGTGGTAGCCATTCTTACATTTATAATTATAAAATATCTTCTCCCAGCAGTCAAATTTTGGGCCACAGCTTTGAGTAAGAATTTACACCAATGGAAGGCCCTCTCCCTGGATCCTCAGATATATGCTTCTCAAACCCTAGGATGGGAGTCAGACAGACCTCCACGTGACTCCTTCATTCAGGTGTTGTATGACCTGCACAACATTTCTCATCTGCATATTTGGAGTACTCATATCCTGATCTCCCTTCATGCCATCTTGGCATAGCATTGTGCCTACAACACAACCCCAGATAGACTCAAGGAAACACAGGTATGAGAACTTGCTGTTTTGCAGAAGGTAATGTGGGGGAAATGGGGAAAGAACTTCAATAAGATGTCAGATAACCCACTTTTAACATTCTCTATGTTTTTTTTAATGTTTTTTATTATATTATGTTAGTTACCTAAGCTCTGAACCCTCTTCCCTTTGTCTGTCTCTGCCTCTCTGTCTCTTTCTCTTTCTTCACTTCACTTTTGGACATACTTCACTAAACTCAGATCAACACAGAAATCTCCTGAGGGTCTCTCCCCTCCAAAGACATTGAGGAGTCAGTCAACCATCTCCTTGGAGACAAATAGTTTATGTTCTTTTGTACATATATTATAATTAAAAGATAATACTTAGACACTTTTGTACACAGTGCCTCTTAAGAAAAGCCTCGATGCTGGTGGCATTTATTATTATGCTCATTTCTGTTTTTCCTGATGGTGGAGGAGGAAAGGTCCTCCCTTACTTGTCTATTCAAGAAAAACCATTGGCATCAGTGACCAGACACATCCATGTGATGTATCCCACCAGCCCATAGGGAGATAACACACTCTTAGACAGAGGTAATGGGATGGAATTCATCACACAGGGTCAAAGTAAGACATAGAGTCTATGCCAGAGGCAGCAAACAAATTGGGGAAAAACAAGTACCTAGCCTGCTCCAATACCTATGGGTGCATCCAACAATACCTATTCAGTATTTTCATATACTGAGTTCCTACAACAGTCCTATGGAGAGAGTTGTTATTATTGTCAGCCATGTTATCATATTGCCTCACCACCAAATGGGTCATCAGGAGCTTAGGGGACTGAATTTTCTCTGGAAGCTTTTCTTTATGGCGTTCTTGAGCTCCTTATTCCGGAGGCTGAAAATGATCGGGCTGAGAAAGGGAGTGAAGACTGTATAGGTGGTGGCCATCAGAGTGCTACTGTCCATAGAATGGGGCAAAATGGGCTTGAGGTAGATAATGGAGGCAAAACCATAGTGCACAATGACCACAGTGAGGTGGGACACACATGTGGAGAAGGTCTTGTGTCTGCCCTCAGCTGAGGGGATCTTCAATATGGCAGCCACAATGAAGACATAGGAGAGGACGATGAGGAATGAACATCCCATCAGAACTGTGACACATACCAGGATCACACCCAAGGTGACAGAGGTTGTCTCCTTCCCACAGGCCAAATTTAAGAGGGAAAGGGCATGGCAGCCAAAATGGTGTATCACGTTAGACCCACAGAAGGTGAGGTGAAAAACTATCAGGGTCACCATCATCCCCATGACTGAGCCCCCAGCCCAGGACCAGGACACTAGATGGGCACAGGAGCGGGTGCTCATAAGCACATTGTACGTCAGGGGGTGGGTGATGGCCACGTAGCGGTCATAGCCCATGACCGTGAGCAGGAAGGAGTGGGTGAAGCCAAATGTGAAGGAGAAGAACATCTGGCTGGCACAGGCCACAAAGGTGATGGTGCGATGGGTGGAGAGCAGGTCAGTCAGCAGGCGTGGTGTGATGGCCAAGGTGTAAAGGATCTCAGAGATGGACAGGGCACACAGGAAAAGGTACATGGGCGTGTGCAGGCTGCACTCACTCCTGACAGTGGCCATGATGAGCAGGTTCCCCAGCAGTGTGAATAGGTACATGAGCAGGAACAGCAGGAAGAAGATGGGCAGGAGTTGTGGGGGGAAGTTGGAGAAGCCCACGATGATGAATTCAGACACCATGCTATAGTTCTGACCAACCACAGATGCTGCATCTGATGATACCAGAAAGGGAATGAAGGTATATGGTTTATTCCATGACGGAGAAGCAGAATTCAGCATCAGAATACCTATCATGTGATTAGTCATATGAATAAACTAAAAAGGAAATGTCATATAATTATATCATTCTAGGGGGTAGTCCTGGATTGCTAAATTTTGATTCCTATTTATGGTTTTTAAAATTGATTTTTAATTGATATGTAACATTGCACTATTTTTTATATACAGGATAATGCACATATCTTAGAGATCTTTAAAAAGCTTCTCGGGGCGCCTGGGTGGCACAGCGGTTAAGCGTCTGCCTTCAGCTCAGGGCGTGATCCCGGCGTTATGGGATCGAGCCCCACATCAGGCTCCTCCGCTGTGAGCCTGCTTCTTCCTCTCCCACTCCCCCTGCTTGTGTTCCCTCTCTCGCTGGCTGTCTCTATCTCTGTCGAATAAATAAATAAAATCTTTAAAAATAAATAAATAAATAAAAAGCTTCTCAACAGGAAATTGACAAAGAGTTCCTTAGCTAATTAAGAATAGATACTGCAAAACTAGCAAATATTACATGAAGTGGAAAACTAGGGGTGCATTGTTTTAGAATCCGGAACAAGCCAAGGGTACTCACTGTCTGTGCTGCTCATTAGCAGGGAACTGAAAGCCTGGAGCGGAGCTTGAGGAAAGATACAGGAAGAAGGAATATCAGTATCAGAAGGGAAGAGATGTGATCATCTACCTAAAAGGTAAAAGAATGAAGGTGGAATATATTTGAGACAAGCCAGAACACAAGTTACAGAGGACTAGATCAACTTCCCAAACTCACAGTATTTCCCATGGAATTACATCCATAATCATCACGTTAAAGAAAGAATTTAAGGAAAACATAAAATAACATTACCAATAGTGACACAAACCAATATATGACAGTGCTCATACATTTTGGCCTCAGGATTTCTTTACACTAGAAACCTATTGAGTCTCCTAGAGGGCCTTATTTTGAGGGAGTGATAACTCCCCATTCTTACCATATTAGTAATTAAAACTGTGATTCTTTGAAAATATTTATTTATTAACCCATGGAAAAGAACAATAATCAACCTTTGATTCAACCTAAAGGAACAATCAACTCATGTTAATATAAGGAACACTTTAGGAAAGTAACTGCATTTTTAAAAACTCATGTGGTGAGACGTGTGCCTTTGTTTCACATTTTTGCAAATTTGGTCAATGCTGGCTGGATGGAAGACAAGATGATGCTTGCATCTGCTTCTTCATTCTCCCTGGGGCAATATATGGTTTCAGTTGAAATATAAGACAAAAAAACATCCTCACTTTCATTGGAAAAGTGAGGACCTGATGGCCCCCAAAAAGGGTCTCCAGGACCCCGGGGATTCTCATATCACACTTTGAAATCCTCTGGTTTAGAATATCTAGGAATTAACCAAGCACTTCTTGCAATATCTCCAAGGACAGAGATTTTAACCACGGATAGATGTGTAGAAGATGATCTGGGTACACGGAAAATACGGAAACCAATGTGCTCTCTTGGATGGATTGAGCTAATGTACCAATTATGTCAGTTCTTCCTCAAATTATATTCAGTGCAACTGCATTTACTATTTAAGAAGTTAAATTTAAGAACTATCTTAAACTTCTTTCTGAAAAATAAAATCAGTGAAAAGCTGTACTGGTCTTATAAAAATGTAGTACACAAGAAATATAGAGATATCCCTCTGTAGATTCAGACTCACTATAGACTCGGAATCATTTAAAAAGTGTGACAATGGAACAGACGTACATGATATTTGTGATACATGGAATCGCACAGGTTGGCTATCTCAGAAAATACCCTTGCCTGACCCTAAACCCAATAGGTGATAAAGGTTGGAGCACAAGCCAAATGGAACGAATGGATTGTTTACTGGTTTGTGGTGGGAAAAATGGTCATTTTATGAATTGGTGCAAATCTGAATTCCTGTGTAAGACCACACCCAAGGTAGATATATTTCACACATAAAATGAAATATAAAGCTAATAGGAGAAGGTTTGGGATCTCGGAGTGAAGAAGGACTTCTTAACCAAGGCTCAAAATCACAAATATTAAGGTGATGTGGAGAAAGGGGAACTCTTTTATACTGTAGGTGGGAAGGCGAACTGGGGTTGCCCCTCTGGAATACAGTATGGAGATTCCTCAAAAAGTTAAAAATGGAACTACCCTATATCCAGCAATTGCACTACTACATATTTACCCAAAGAACACAGAAATACTGATTCAAGGGGATACATGCACCCGATGTTTATAGCAGCATTCCCTGCAATAGCCAAATTATGGCAACAGCTCAAGTGTTGGGTAAAGAAGATGTGGATTATATACACAATGGAATATTACTCAGCCATCAAAAAGAATGAAATCTTGCCATTTGTGACAACATGGTTGGAGCTAGGGAGTGTTATGTTAAGTGAAATATGCCAGTTAGAGAAAGACCAATACCATATGATTTCACTCATGTATGGGATTTAAGAAACGAACAAAAGAGCAAAGGGAAAAAAGAGAGAGAGAGAGTGAGAGGCAAACCAAGGAAGAGACTCTTAACTATAGAGAAAAAACTGTTGATTACCAGAGGGTAGAGGGGTAAGGGGTGGGAGAAATAGGTGATGGGGATTGAGGATTTCACGTGTTGTGATGAGCACCAGGTGTTGTATGGAAGTGTTGAATCAGTATATTGAACACCTGAGACTAATATTATACTATATGTTAACTAGTGGGACTGAAACAACAACTTAAAAATATGCAAAATATGTATATGTGTGTTTTATGTATAAATGAGTATTTGAATTTCATAAGCGTATCTTCTGTAAGTGCTGATGCCATTCTCTGGAGATAAATGTTAACTGCTCAGGAAAGGAAACAGACATGAAAGTTTCCCCAAGGATTTTGTTCAACAAAGGATATCAAGGATCCATGAATAGGCAGGTGGAATTTGGGAAAAGAGCCTTTGCATTGCTGAAAATTGACCAGGAAATACTATCTAGAAGAAATAAGGAACCAGCGACAATCAGAAGGAGAAGGCTCAATGCAGAAATGAGACAAGGATGTGAGCAGAGAATTCACAGGAGGAGTTACACGGGAACAAAAAGGATGGTTTTAAGACAGGAAAGGAGAGAGGAAAATCACCAGGGACTTTCACTGTATATTTATTCATTTACCCAGACTAGAAAGAGCCCAGTGCTAATTGAAGTTTGGGCAGAAAGTAATCCTCATGATCTGCTGGTGAGAACTTCACCTGCTCTGTGCACCAGGATACATGCTCCTGAGCACCTATATTGATGGCTCACACCTGTTTGAAGGGAGCACGTCAGAGGATGTTTAGGTACCAGTGCTTGAAGTGAGGAAATGGACACGCCTTCTTGGTAACCATAATTGGGAAGAGGTCAGGTTACATGGGTTGGAAGCAACTACTGGGTCCCCAGGTAGGAGTTCAATGCACACACAGCAGTGTAAAGGAACCTGTTAAATGATCTTGAGTGAATGAAGCAAAAGCAGATGAACACTCTAGCATAATTCCATTTGGACACACTAAAATTAGAGCACCTGAAATTATTCTGGACCATGCAGTAAGGGTGTATACATGTCACTATACATTTGTCAAAACCCACAGAATGAGTAACACGGTCAACCCTAATGTAACCTATGAGTTGAGTTAGTAATAACGGAATTGTATTGGTCACTAACTGGAACAAATGGACCACAAGAGTACCAGATTGAATAACCTTTAGCAACAACCCTGACCTCAACCCACCAGATGCCAGTAGCGTCCCCTCCCTCCCTATGAGCTGGGACAACAAAAAAGAGCCTCCAGGTATCCACAAATATTTTGGGTTCGGGGGCAGAATCAGCCCCAAACAAGAATACAAACTTAGAAGGTGCACAGGGCAGTAGTTTGGGTTAAACCACAAGACACAAAGTGGGCAACCTGAGAAGATCCCCAGAAGCTGCCCAAGGCTAAGAGCTTGTCTTATGACCCTTCTCCCAGGCTTGTCCCCATCCCCAGTCTAGATCTTGCTCCCCACAACTGTCTGAGTATTGCCACCTACCCCGTCCCACCTGGTCCCCCTCAGTCTGGGCTGCCTCTCCCAGGAAGCAGGAAGCAAGGGAGGGCAGAAAAACTCTCCTACCTGGTGTTGTCAGTGGCACACAGGGGCAGGCGCGGGGCCAGACCTCAGGGTTCCTGGAACTGATGCTGTGTACTTTATCCCTGCTGCAGTTTCCCAGCAGGCTGCTCCCCAGGGCCTCCCTGGGACACCAACATGCAAGGCTGCCCTCAGGGTCTGAAGAGGCCAAGAGGATCATCAGAGGGCCTCCGGGACCTGCTGCCTCTACTCCTTCCTCCAACACTCCAACACAACCAAGGCTCCCTGCTGTCTCTTCCTACAAAAATGGTCCAGCCCCTGATGGTAACTAGCAGCTCTCAGTCTTGGGGCCACAGGACTGGATTAGATGCCCTCAAATCCTTGTTGTCAGGGGAGGGTAGAGGGAAGGTAGGAGCTGGAGCAACCCAAAGTGGGAATCCAGGGCTCTGCCCTGGGGTCAAGGTAGCTGGGAATCTTCCCAGAATAAGGGTAATTTAGAGCTGGGTCTTGCAGGATGGTTTCTCTTGGTTGATGGAAGTGTTCAGTGTCTTCTGGCCAAACTGGATAGCCCCATTTCTCCTCTTGGTCGATTTACCCTATCTCTATTGTCATGGTATCCAAGGCAGTGAATCCATTTAGTGTGTGCATCCTTGGGCTCTAATAACACATTTGGTCTTTGTCCAGTTCCTGAGACACAGCCTCTAGGCCCCTGTTTCAGGAGTGTTATGATGGCTGGTGATGAGTGGTGGCTGGGGACTCCTGGATAGTTTTAGGAAGGGGGCTGCTCTCCAGAACAACCAAGGGGTGATTAGAGACTTGGAACGTCCATGGAGGGGAGAGGAGCTACAGATTCATACTCAATAAGGATGAAGGATTTAATCAATCATGTCTGTGTAATCAAACCTCCATAAGAACTCCCTAAACAATGGTATCCAGAAACCTTCCCAGCTGGTGAACACATGGCGGTTCTAAGAGGGTGCCATGTCCAGAGAGGGCATGGAAGTTCCTCCCTCCTTCCTCCATACCTTGCAGGATGCATCTCTTTTGTTTGGCTGTACCTGAGTTGTTGTTTCATAATAAACTGGGAAGAGTAGGTGTTGAATTTTCCTGATTTCTGTGTCATTCTAGCAAAATGTCCAGATGGAAATGGGGGAATGTGGAAACCCCCATCTTTGTAGCCATGTCAGACAGAACTGCAGGTACCCTGGGCAGTGAATACTTGTGACTGGCATCCCCAGGTAGTTAGTGTCAGAATTGAACAGAATTATAGGACACCAAGGTAGTGTCTGTGTAGTTGTGGAGTTGGTCGTTGGTGTGGAAAGAACTCACACATTTGGTGTCTTGAGTGTTAGAAGTAGAAACAGTTCACTTCCTGTCTCCCTCAGTCCAATCAGCAACACTGTCCATTATCTGTCTGAAATCAACCCCAGTTTGCCACTACACCCCATCCAGGATGCCCTCATACCCCTCTCCCCATCTCTTTCTGCAACTGTCCACACTGCCTGCTCTCAGCAGGCTGCTTCCATCACACCAGCCAGAGGGGGTCTTTACAAACAGGAATCTGACCATTCTGCTTGTGCTTGAAATGTACCTGTGGTACCACCACTTTGGAAAAGTGTTTGGCAATATCTATTCAAGCTGAACATAGGTATCCCCTATGAGTCGGTATTTACACACATAACTATAGACACAACAAAACACATAAGTATTAATCCACTAAAAGACATGTACTAGATGTCGTAAGAACATAGGAAGTCTCGACTGGAAACATCCATGAATATATTCACATAATGGAATACAGCTCTTTCCTCTATGTATTTATTTTTTTATTATTTTTTTGGCATTATGTAAGGGATTTATTTTTTATTTTTTTATAATAATTTTTTATTATGTTATGTTAATCACCATATAGTACATCCCTAGTTTTTGATGTAAAGTTCCATGATTCATTACTTGCATATAACACCCAGTGCACCAGGCAATATGTGCCCTCCTTAATACCCATCACTGGCCTATCCCAACCCCCCACCCCCCTCCCCTCTAAAGCCCTCAGTTTATTTCCCAGAGTCCATAGTCTCTCATGGTTCATCCCCCCTTCTGTTTACCCCCTCCTTCCTTCTTCCCTTTCTTCTCCTACCAGTCTTCCTACTTCTTATATTCCATAAATGAGTGAAACCATATGATAATTGTCTTTAAAAAAACATTTATGGATTGTTTGTTCCAGCTCTTTGAAAAATGTCATTGGTAGTTTGATTGGGAAACAATCCTAAAATCTTTGTGAAACCAGAAAAAAACCCCATATCACCATGGAAATGTTGAAAAAGAAAAACAAAGCTAGGGCATCACGTTGCCTGATTTCAAGCTATACTAAAAAGCTGTGATCACCAATACAGCATCGTACTGGCACAAAAACAGACACATAACCAATGGAACAGAATAGAGACTCCACAAATGACCCTTGACTTTATGGTCAACTAATCTTTGACAAAGCTGGAAAAAACACCCAGTAGAAAAAAGACAGTCTCTTCAATAAATTGTGCTGGGAAAATTGGACAGCTATATGCAAAAGAATGAAACCTGATCACTCTCTCATACCATACACAAAGATAAACTCCAAATGGGTGAAAGACTTCAATGTGAGACAGGAATCCATCATAATCCTAGAGGAGAACACAGGCTGTAACCTCTTTGACATCAGCCACAGAAACTTCTTTCATGACATGTCTCCAAAGGCAAGGGAAATAAAAGAAAAAAATGAACTTGTGGGACTTCATCAAGATAAAAAACTTCTGCACAGCAAAGGAAACAGTCATCAAAACAAAGAGGCAACCCACGGAATGGGAGAAAATATTTGCAAATGACACTACAGATAAAAGTTCAGTATCCAAGATGTAGAGAGAACTTCTCAAACTCAATACACGAGAAAGAAATAATCAAATAAAAAAATTGGCAGAAGGTATGAACAGACACTTTTCCAGTGAAGGCATTCAAATGGCTAACAGACACATGAAAAAATGCTCAACATCATTAGCCATCAGGGAAATTCAAATCAAAACCACATTGAGATATCACCTTCCACCAGTCAGAATGGCAAAAATTGACCAGGCAAGAAACAACAAATGTTGGAGAGGATGTGGAGAAAGGGGAACCCTCTTACACTGTTGGTGGGAATGCAAGTTGGTACAGCCACTTTGGAAAACAGTGTGGAGGTGCCTTAAAAAGTTAAAAATAGAGCTACCTTATGACCCAGGAACTGCACTCCTGGGTATTTACCCCAAAGATACAGACGTAGTGAAGAGAAGGGCCATATGCACCCCAATGTTCATAGCAGCATTGTCCACAATAGCTAAAGTGTGAAAGGAGCCGAGATGCCCTTCAACAGACGAATGGATAAAGAAGATGAGGTCTATATATACAATGGACTATTAGCCATCAGAAAGAACAATTACCCGATATTTGCAGCAACATGGACGGGACTGGAGGAGACTATGCTAAGTGAAATAAGTCAAACAGAGAAAGACAATTATCATGTGGTTCACTTATTTATGGAACATAAGGAATAGCAGTGAGATAGGTAGGAGAAAGAAGGGAAAAATGAAGCGGGAGTAAACAGAAGGGGGAATGAACCATGAGAGACTATGGACTCTGGGAAACAAACTGAGGGTTCCAGAGGGGAAGGGGGTGGGGGATTGGGTTAGGCCGGTGATGGGTATTAAAGAGGGCATGTATTGCATGCAGCACTGGGTGTTATACACAAACAATGAATCATGGAACACTACATTAAAAACTAATGATGTAGTGTCTGGTGACTAACATAATGTAATAAAAAATTTAAAAAAAATTCATGGGTCCCCATTGCCCTTAGAACAAACTCCTCAGGTGGACACCATGGTCTTGCATGCTTTTGCCCTTTCCCCTGTCTGCCTTCAATTCCAGAATCACACTAGTGACATCTAACTCTCCCTGGTGCACTGAACATACCATTGTCCCAAATGCACCATGCCTCTGTCACCCTGGGCCTTTGTGCTTGCTGGACCCTCTGTCTGGAAACCCCTCTTCCACCTCCCTGCCTCACCTGAATCATACCTACTCACCCTTCAGGTCTCCCTATAGACACCACCAATTTCAAAGTCTCTGAATCCAGGCTGGGTCTGAGACCCACGCTTAGCTTCTGCAGACCCCTAGTCTGTTCCCAACACTCCTCTGACTACTCTGTGCTGTCATCTTTGATTATACGACAGCTTCTCTTGGTGGACCATGAAAAGGACAGAGCATGGCCCTAGGCCTTGATCATTGCTGGATTCAAGCACCTAGAATATTTCCATATAAAATAAGACTTGAATAATATTTCTTGACTCTATGAATGAATAATTGAGGGCAAAGGGCTGTTAGGGCATATAGCACTCGTTTCTGTTCATGATCATGGCCAATGACTGCACTGCTATGTGTCCATCTGCCACTCCCTGAGGTACAATGTGCTCATGAGTTCCCATGACTGTGCCGTCTCCTGTCCAGGTGTTGGGGTGGTCTCTGTCATGGGGATGATGGTGACCCTGATAGTTTTTCACCTCACCTTCTGTGGGCCTAATATGATCCACTATTTTGTCTACCATGTTCTTTCCCTCCTAAAGTTGTCCTGTGGGAACGGGACATCCTCTGTCACCTTGGGTGTGATCCCGGTGTGTGTCACAGCTCTGATGGGCTGTTTCTTCCGCATCATCCTCTCCTCTGTTTCTGTTGTGGCTGCCATATTGAGGATCCCCTCTGATGAGGACAGTCACAAGACCTTCTCCACATGTGTGTCCCATCTCACTGTGGTCATTGTGCACTATGGTTTTGTCTCCATTATCTACCTCAAACCCATTCTATGTCAGTGACACTCTGTTGACCACCAGTATACAGTCTTCACCCTCTTTCTCAGCCTGATCATTTTCAGTCTCAGGAATAAGGAGCTCAAGAATGCCATAATGGAATGCTTCTAGAGAAAATTCAGTCCCCTAAGCTCCTGATGGTCAGTTTGGTGGTAAGGAAATAATGCAGGAGGGCTAGGAATAATAACATCTGTCTCTATAACACTGTTGTAGGGTTTCATGTGTATGGAAATACACACATCCATAGGTGATAGAGGCATGCTTGGTATTTGTTTTCCTCCAATTTTTTTGCCCCCCTTGCATGGGATCTAGTGATCACAATCTCCTGCTCTTGACCCTGTGTGATGAAGTCCATTCCATTACCTCATCAGAGAATGTGTTACCTACCTCAGGGCCAAAGGGCAGCATCATGTGAGTGTGTCTGGGCACTGATGCACAGGGTTCTTCTTGAATGGACAAGCAACAGAAGACTTGCCTCTCTACACCAAACAGATAAACAAAAATAAGCATAATAATAAATGCCCAAAGCATTGACCCTTTTCCTTTTCTTTTCTTTCTTTTTTTATTATTATGATATGTTAGTCACCATAGAGTACATCATTAGCTTTTGATGTAATGTTCCATGATTCATTGTTTGTGTATAACACCCAGTGCTCCATGCAATACGTGCCCTCCTTAATACCCATCACCGGACTAGCCTATCCCCCCACCCCTTCCCTTCTAAAACACTCATATTGTTTCCTGGAGTCCATAGTCTCTCAAGTTTATCTCCCCCTCTGTTTCCTCCCACTCCATTTTCCCCTTCCTTCCCCTAACAATTTCCCTGCTATTCTTATGTTCCACAAATAAGTGAAATAATCTCCTCCAGTTCTTTCTCTGCTTGACTTATTTCACTTAGCATAATCTCCTCCAGTCCCGTCCATGTTGATGCAAATGTTGGGTAATCATCCTTTCTGATGGCGAGTAATAGTCCACTGTATATATGGACCACATCTTCTTATCAAGCATTGTATTCAGTGTTTTATAGTACTGTCTTTTAAATTATAACAAATGCACAAATGAAAATAAACTATTTGTCTCCTGGAGGATGGTTACTGTTTATAATTCCTCCCTGCTTTCGGAGGAATAGACCCTAAGGGAGGTTTTATATCTTAAGATTTTAAAAGTTGAATAAGAGATAGAGAGCGACTGAGAGAGACAGAAAGAGAGAGAATGAACTAGTGGGATGGGAGTCCTTTAAATTGATCTGTATAGAAAGTTGCCTAAAATTGGATATGGGAAAAAATCTGCAAAGAAATGAAGAAGAAGGAGAAGACGATGATGACGCCGATGGCTGTTAACAGGACAATTTTCACCTGAGAAAGGAAAGGGAAGGGAGAATGAGAGACAAAGGGACCAGGAGTAGAAGGATGCAGACAGAGAGAAATGAGGGCTGGAAGGGGGAGAGGGTTCATGCTTGGGTCAGAACATAAAGGATGGTAAAAGGGTGTTGCTATCTGACATCTTACGGAAATCCTTTTCCCTTTTCCCCACATTACTTTCAGGAAAACACCAATTTCTCACTCCTGTTTTTACTTGAATCTATCTGGGGGATGTGTTGTAGGCACAATGATATCTCGAGATGGCACAAAGGGAAGTCAAGGGTATGGGTAGCCTTATGCAGATGAGAAACGGTGGAGGTCACATAACACAGGAGTGAAGGGGTCCCATGGAAATTTAGGTCAGTCTGACTCCCATGCTCAGGTTTGGGAAAGCATTATGTCTGAGAATCCAGAAAGGGGGCGCACCAGTCATCTCGTGAGCGTACAAAGACTCTCATCAGAGGGTCAGTAAACAAAAACACACATGAGACCAAATACTAGCCCACGGCCACCAGTCATCTCGTGAGCGTACAAAGACTCTCATCAGAGGGTCAGTAAACAAAAACACACATGAGACCAAATACTAGTTTGATTATATCACAGAGAGTCAGATGTTAATGTGGACTCTTTGGCCTGGACCACCAGGAAAACAAGGATAGAGAAGAACTTGACCACAAGAAGAGGTGGGGCCCCCAGCGTCCTCTCATCTCATTACCATACAGAAGCCACTATTATCATTTCTGAGAGAGGGGCTTAGGGGCTGTGTGTCCAGACCTAGAGAAAAACCAAAAGTGCTACTAGAGCCCAAGAGAGCACATACTAATGTGGATTCTCTGGCTTGGATCACCATGACAGCAGAGATAGGGTAAATCAACCAAGACGAGAAGTCGTGCTATCCAGGAGAAGCCAAGATGGCGGAGGAGTAGGGGACCCCTTTTTCAGCCGGTCCCCTGAGTTGAGCTGGATAGGTACCAGACCAGCAGGAATATCCACGGAATCAGCCTGAGACGCAGGAAGATACATCTGGATCTCTACAAATGAACATCTCCAGCGCTGAGTATCGAGGTACGAAGCGGGGAGCCGTGAAACCGCGCACAGATATCGGAAGCTAAACAGAAGGGGGAGGGAGCCGCCGTGTCAGGGCGCCGGGAAGCGGTAGCCACCTGCAAGGGGGAGCGGACAGACCGCGGACCCGCACGCTTGAGACAGCAGGCTGAGAAGGGAGCTCCGGGAGCGCACGCGGGACGGCTGGCGGTTGGCGGGCCACCTGCACGGGGGAGCAGGCGGACTCGCGGACGGCACCCGCGAGACAACAGACTTAGAACGCGAGCTCCAGGAGCGCGCGCGCAGGGCGGCTGGCGGGCCACCTGCACCGGGGAGCGGGCGGACCGCGGACCCGCACTCTGGAAACGGCAGACTGAGTCCGTGAGCCGGGAGCGTGCACCACCAAGCATCTCACGGAGCTCCGGAGCTCCGGTGTGCTCACTGGATCGAGGCTGAGACCGGGAGCTCCGGGAGCGTCCGCGGGGCGGCTGGCGGCTGGAGGGCCACCTGCACGGGGGAGCAGGCGGACTCGCGGTCAGCACCCGTGAGACACCAGACTGAGACGGGGAGCTCCGGGAGCCCGCGCGGGGCGGCTGGCGGCTGGCGGGGTTGGAAACACAAAGGACAGAGACGTGCCGGCCCTGGAAGTGAGGGCTGGGACGCCGGGTGTGGGGCGCACAGCCCGGGATGCTGCAGGGTTGAGCAGCACCAACAGAAACAGAGTTAAAGTGGCCAGAACATCAGTGGAGAACGATCCGCGATCCCTCTGTTCTGAGACAGAGGCTGAATTTCAGCCGCTGCTGCTCTCTCAGAAGAGGCATAGCAAACCGCCAGGGAAAGCCGCCAGAGAACAAAAGCCCGGAAATACCGGCTCACAGGGTGCCCATCCCCATCCCCCCTCGCAAGGGACACAGAGACTCTACCCAAACAGGGTTTTCTGAGTACCGGCAGGCAGGCCCCTCCCCCAGAAGGCAGGCTGAAAAATCAAGAAGCCCACAACCCGGAGCGCCTGAGTGGCGCAGTCACCAAGCACCTGTCTTCGGATTAGGGTGTGATCACAACGCTCCGTAAGGAGTCCTTCATCGGGCTTCTCCACCGGGAACCTGCTTCTTCCTCTCCCACTCCTCTGCTTGGGTTCCCTTTCTTGCTGACTGTCTCTCTCTCTCTCAAATAAATAAATAAACTCTTTAAGGAAGAAGCCCACATCCCTAAGATCTCTATAAAACAAGGGCGCACGGCCTGGGTCCCAGTCAACACTTGGGCTCTGGACAACCCTGCAATCTCTCTTCATCAGAATGACGAGAAGGAGAAGTCCCCCCCAGCAAAGAAAAGATAATGAGTCTGTGGCCTCTGCCACAGAATTGGCCTCGGCCACAGAATTAATACATATGGATGTATCCCAATTATCAGAAATGGAATTCAGAGCAACAATGGTCAAGATGATGAGTAAACTTGAAAAAAGCATCAGAGAAAGCGTTGCTGAGAATATAGAATCCCTAAGGGCAGAAATGAGAGCGAATCTGACAGAAATTAAAAACTCAGTGGGCCAAATACAGTCAAAACTAGAGGCTCTGACGGCCAGGGTCACCGAGGCAGAGGAACGCGTTAGCGAATTGGAGGATGGGTTAGTAGAAGAAAAAACGAAAATAGAAGCTGGTCTTAAAAAAATCCACGCCCACGAATGTAGATTACGGGAGATTACTGACTCTATGAAACGATCCAATGTCAGAATCATCGGCATCCCTGAAGGGGTGGAGAAAAACAGAGGTCTAGAAGAGATATTTGAACAAATTGTAGCTGAAAACTTCCCTAATCTAGCAAGGGAAACAAGCATTCGTGTCCAAGAGGCAGAGAGGACCCCATCCAAGCTCAACCAGGACAAACCTACGCCACGGCATGTCATAGTGCAATTCGCAAATATTAGATCCAAGGATACAGTATTGAAAGCGGCCAGGGCAAAGAAATTTCTCACGTACCAAGGCAAAGGTATCAGGATTACGTCAGACCTGTCTACAGAGACCTGGAATGAGAGAAAGGCTTGGGGGGGCATTTTTAAAGCTCTTTCAGAGAAAAACATGCAGCCAAGGATCCTTTATCCAGCAAAGCTGTCATTCAGAATTGATGGAGAAATAAAGACGTTCCAAAATCGCCAATCATTAACCAATTTCGTAACCACGAAACCAGCCCTACAGGAGATATTAAGGGGGGCTCTATAAAGGTAAAAAGGCCCCAAGAGTGATACAGAGCAGCAAGTCACAACCGATACAAAGACTTTAAAGAGAAATGGCATCATTAAAATCATATCTGTCAATAATCTCTATCAATCTAAATGGCTTAAACTCTCCCATAAAACGCCACAGGGTTGCAGATTGGATAAAAAGACATGACCCATCCATTTGCTGTCTACAAGAGACTCATTTTGAACCCAAAGATGCATTCAGACTTAGAGTAAGGGGATGGAGTACCATCTTCCACGCAAATGGACCTCAAAAGAAAGCTGGAGTAGCAATTCTCATATCAGATAGACTGGATTTTAAACTAGAGGCCATAGAGAGAGATACAGAAGGGCACTATATTATTCTTAAAGGAAGTATTCAACAAGTGGATATGACAATTATTAATATATATGCCCCCAACAGGGGAGCAGCAAGATACACAAGCCAACTCTTAACCAAAATAAAGAGACATATAGATAAGAACACAGTAATAGTAGGGGACCTCAACACCCCACTATCAGAAATAGACAGAACACCCTGGCAAAAACTAAGCAAAGAATCAAAGGCTTTGAATGCCATACTCGACGAGTTGGACCTCATAGATATATATAGAACACTACACCCCAGAACCAAAGAATACTCATTCTATTCAAATGCCCATGGAACATTCTCAAGAATAGATCATGCTCTGGGACACAAAACAGGTCTCAGCCAATACCAAAAGATTGAAATTATCCCCTGCATATTCTCAGACCACAACGCTCTGAAATTGGAACTCAACCACAAGGAAAAACCTGGAAGAAACTCAAACACTTGGAGGCTAAGAACCATCCTGCTCAAGAATGACTCGATAAACCAGGAAATCAAAAAACAAATTAAACAATTTATGGAGACCAACGAGAATGAATACACAACGGTCCAAAACCTATGGGATACTGCAAAGGCAGTCCTAAGGGGGAAATACATAGCCATCCAAGCCTCACTCAAAAGAATAGAAAAATCTAAAATGCAGTTTCTATATTCTCACCTCAAGAAACTGGAACAGCAACAGAGGGACAGGCCTAACCCACTGACAAGGAAGGAGTTGACCAAGATTAGAGCAGAAATCAATGAATTAGAGACCAGAACCACAGTAGAGCAGATCAACAGGACTAGAAGCTGGTTCTTTGAGAGAATCCATAAAATTGATAGACCACTGGCAAAACTTGTCCAAAAACAAAGAGAAAGGACTGAGATTATTAAAATTATGACTGAAAAGGGAGAGGTCACGACCAGCACCATTGAAATTGCAAGGATTATTAGAAACTTTTATCAACAGCTATATGCCAAAAAACTAAACAATCTGGAAGAGATGGAGGCCTTCCTGGAAACCTATAAACTACCAAGACTGAAACAGGAAGAAATAGATTTCTTAAATAGGCCAATTAACTATGAAGAAATTGAGTCAGTGATAAACAACCTTCCAAATAATAAAACTCCAGGCCCAGACGGTTTTCCTGGGGAATTCTACCAAACATTCAAAGAAGAAATAATACCTATTCTCCTAAAGCTATTTCAAAAAATAGAAACAGAAGGAAAGCTACCAAACTCATTCTATGAGGCTAATATTACCTTGATCCCCAAACCAGGCAAAGACCCCCTCAAAAAGGAGAATTACAGACCGATTTCTCTAATGAATATGGATGCCAAAATCCTCAACAAGATCCTTGCTAATAGAATCCAACAGTACATTAAAAGGATTATCCATCATGACCAAGTGGGATTCATACCTGGGATGCAAGCATGGTTCAACACTCGCAAATCAATCAATGTGATACATCATATCAACAAGAAAAGACTCAAGAACCATATGATCCTCTCAATTGATGCAGAAAAAGCATTTGACAAAATACAGCATCCTTTCCTGATTAAAACCCTTCAGAGTGTAGGAATAGAGGGTACATTTCTCAATCTCATAAAAGCCATCTATGAAAAGCCTACTGCAAGCATTATTCTCAATGGGGAAAAGCTGGAAGCCTTTCCCTTAAGATCAGGAACACGACAAGGATGCCCACTCTCGCCACTATTATTCAACATAGTACTAGAAGTCCTTGCAACAGCAATCAGAAGACAAAAAGGGATCAAAGGTATCCAAATCGGCAAAGAAGAAGTCAAACTGTCTCTCTTTGCAGATGACATGATACTCTATATGGAAAACCCAAAGGAATCCACTCCCAAACTATTAGAAGTTATAGAACAATTCAGTAAGGTGGCAGGATACAAAATCAATGCCCAGAAATCAGTTGCATTTCTATACACGAATAACGAGACTGAAGAAAGAGAAATTAGGGAATCCATCCCATTTACAATAACACCAAAAACCATGCGTTACCTTGGAATTAACTTAACCAGAGACGTAAAGGACCTATATGCTAGAAACTATAGATCACTTTTGAAAGATATTGAGGAAGACATAAAAAGATGGAAAAATATTCCATGCTCATGGATTGGAAGAATTAACATAGTTAAAATGTCCATACTACCCAGAGCAATCTACACTTTCAATGCTATCCCGATCAAAATACCGAGGACATTTTTCAAAGAACTGGAACAAATAGTCCTTAAATTTGTATGGAACCAGAAAAGGCCCCGAATCTCCAAGGAACTGTTGAAAAGGAAAAACAAAGCTGGGGGCATCACAATGCCGGATTTCGAGCTGTACTACAAAGCTGTGATCACAAAGACAGCATGGTACTGGCACAAAAACAGACACATCGACCAATGGAACAGAATAGAGAACCCAGAAATGGACCCTCGGCTCTTTGGGCAACTAATCTTTGATAAAGCAGGAAAAAACATCCGGTGGAAAAAAGACAGTCTCTTCAATAAATGGTGCTGGGAAAATTGGACAGCTACATGCAAAAGAATGAAACTTGACCACTCTCTCACACCATACACAAAAATAAACTCCAAATGGATGAAAGACCTCAATGTGAGACAGGAATCCATCAAAATTCTAGAGGAGAACATAGGCAACAACTTCTATGACATCGGCCAGAGCAACCTTTTTCACGACACATCTCCAAAGGCAAGAGAAATAAAAGATAAAATGAACTTATGGGACTTTATCAGGATAAAGAGCTTCTGCACAGCCAAGGAAACAGTCAAAAAAACTAAGAGACAGCCCACGGAATGGGAGAATATATTTGCAAAGGACACCACAGATAAAGGACTGGTATCCAAGATCTACAAAGAACTTCTCAAACTCAATACACGAGAAACAAATAAACAAATCATAAAATGGGCAGAAGATATGAACAGACACTTTTCCAATGAAGACATACAAATGGCTAACAGACACATGAAAAAATGTTCAAAATCATTAGCCATCAGGGAAATTCAAATCAAAACCACACTGAGATACCACCTTACGCCAGTTAGAATGGCAAAGATAGACAAGGCAAGAAACAACAATTGTTGGAGAGGATGTGGAGAAAGGGGATCCCTCCTACATTGTTGGTGGGAATGCAAGTTGGTACAGCCACTCTGGAAAACAGTGTGGAGGTCCCTTAAAAAGTTAAAAATTGAACTACCCTATGACCCAGCCATTGCACTACTGGGTGTTTACCCCAAAGATACAGACGTAGTAAAGAGAAGGGCCATATGCACCCCAATGTTCATAGCTGCATTGTCCACAATAGCCAAATCATGGAAGGAGCCGAGATGCCCTTCAACAGATGACTGGATTAAGAAGCTGTGGTCCATATATACAATGGAATATTACTCAGCTATCAGAAAGAACGAATTCTCAACATTTGCTGCAACATGGACGGCACTGGAGGAGATAATGCTAAGTGAAATAAGTCAAGCAGAGAAAGACAATTATCATATGATTTCTCTCATCTATGGAACATAAGAACTAGGATGATCGGTAGGGGAAGAAAGGGATAAAGAAAAGGGGGGTAATCAGAAGGGGGAATGAAACATGAGAGACTATGGACTATGAGAAACAAACTGAAGACTTCAGAGGGGAGGGGGTGGGGGAATGGGATAGACTGGTGATGGGTAGTAAGGAGGGCACGTATTGCATGGTGCACTGGGTGTTATACGCAACTAATGAAGCATCAAACTTTACATCAGAATCAGGGGATGTACTGTATGGTGATTAACATAATATAATAAAATAAAATTAATTATATATAAAGAAAAAAAGAAGTCGTGCTATCCAGTTTGGCCAGAAGACACTGAACATTTCCACTGACCAAGAAAAACCATCCTCCAAGACCCAGCTCTAAATTACCCTTTTTCTGGGAAGCCTTCCAGCTGTCTTGACCCCAGGGCAGAGCCCTGGATTCCCACTCTGGGCTGCTCCAGCTCCTGTCTTCCCCCCTGACACTGCACTGACCCCAAGGATTTGCGGGCATCTAATCCTGTCCTGTCTCCCTCAAGACGGGGAGCTCCTAGTCCTCAGCAGGGGCTGGGGCTCTCTGGGCAGAGGTGGACAGTAGGGAGACTTGGTTGTGTTGAAGTGTTTGAGGTTAGGAGTAGAGGCAGCAGGTCTCTGGAGGCCCTCTGATGATCCTCCTGGCATCTTGAGATGCTGAGGGCAGATCTTGCAGGTTGGTGTCCCAGGGAGGCCCTGGGGAGCAGCCTGCTGGGAAGCTGCAGCAGGGATAAAGCACACAGCATCTGTTCCAGGAGCCCCAAGATCTGGCCCCATACCTGCACCTGTGCCTGCTGACAGCCTCAGGAGAGCTTTTTCTGCCCTAACCTGCTGGTTGCCTCCTGGAAGAGGCAGCCCAGGCTGAGGAGGTCCAGGAGGGACAGGGTAGGTGGCAATACTAAGACAGTTGTGGGGAGCAGGACCTAGACAGGCAATGGGGACAGGGCCTGGGAGAAGGGTCATAAGATAGGCTCTTAGCCGTGGGGAGCTGCTGGGGTCTTCTCAGGTTGCCTATGCTGGGTCTTGGGTTCTTCACCCAACCTAGTGCCGTTTGTAGCTTCTAAGTCTGCTTTCTTGTTTGAGGCTGATTCTGCCCCCAAACCCAAAATGTTTGTGGGTAACTGGAGGCTCTTTTAGTTGTCCCAGCACATGGTGAGGGAGGGGTTGCTACTGGAATCTGGTGGGTTGAGGCCAGGGTTGTTGCTAAAGGTTGTTCCGTCTGTATTCTTGTGGTCCATTTGTTCCATTGGTGAACCAATATGGTTACATAATTATTAACTCAGCCCACAGATTAAAATAGGGTTCACTGTCTGTGTTGCATATCTTGGGTTTTGGCAGTTGTAAAGTGACATGTATACACCCTTACAGCATGGTCCAGAATAGTTTTAGGTGCTCTAATTTTCACATGCCCGAATGGAATTATGCTAGAGTGTTCATCTGCTTTTGCTTCATTCACTCAAGATCATTTTACAGGTTCCTTTACACTGCTGTGTGTGCATTGAACTCCTACCTTGGGACCCAGTAGTTGCATCCAGCCCATGTGACCTGCCCTCCTCCCAATTATGGTTTCCAAGCCAACTTGTCCATTTCCCCACTACAAGCAGTGCTACCTAAACATCTTCTGACATGCTCCCTTCAGACAGGTGTGAGCGATCCAAATAGATGCTCAGGAGCCCATGTCCTGGTGCACAGAGCAGGTGAAGTCTGTGTGTCGCCAGTCTTGGTTCTCGCCAGCGGACCATGAGGATCGCTTTCTCCCCACATTTTGATTAGCACTGGGCACTTTCTAGTTGGGGACATGAATAGGTATACAGTGAAAGTCCATGGTGATTTCCTTCTGTCCTTTTCTTGTGTTAAACCATTGTTTTGTGTGCCTGTGTAATTCCTTCTGTGAGTTATCTGCTCGTGTCCTTGGCTCATTTCTGCATTGAGGTTTCCTCCTTTTGAATGTCACTGGTTTCTTATTTATTCTAGATAGTATTTCCTGGTCAATTTTCAGCAATGCAAAAGCTCAATAGCTAAATATTTTCAAAGATATCAGTTTTAATTACTAATATGGTAAGAATGGAAAGTTATAAATCACTCAATCCAAAGCCCTAGGAGAGTCAATAGTATTTTATCATAAGAAATCCTGGGCCAAAATGTTAAGGGCTGTCTCATTAACATTTGTGTCACTAATAGTTATGTTATCTTACTTTTTCTGTAAAAATCTATGAGTTGCATTAGAATTATGTGTTTATTTATTTTTTATAATAATTTTTTATTAAGTTATGTTAGTCACCATATAGTATATCCTTACTTTTTGATGTAATGTTCCNAAGTTATGTTAGTCACCATATAGTATATCCTTACTTTTTGATGTAATGTTCCATGATTCATTATTTGCATATAACACCCAGTGCACCACGCAATACGTGCCCTCCTTAATACCCATCACTGGCCTATCCCAGTCCCCCACCCACCTCCCCTCTGAAGCCCTCAGTTTGTTTCCCAGAGTCCACAATCTCATGGTTCATTCCCCCTTCTGTTTACCCCCCCTTCATTCTTCCCTTCCTTCTCCTACCGAGCTTCCTATTTCTTATGTTCCATAAATGAGTGAAACCATATGATAATTATGTTTCTCTGCTTGACTTATTTCACTTAGCATAATCTCCTCCAGTCCCATCCATGTTGCTGCAAGTGTTGTGTAATCCTTCTTTTTGATGGCTGAGTAATATGTGTTTAATTCTATGGGAAATACTATGAGTTTGGGAAGTTGATCTAGTCTTCTGCGGCTTGTGTTCTGTCTTTGCTGAAATATATTTCACCTTCATTCTATTACTTTTCTAGGTAGATGATGGCATTTCTTCCCTTTCAATCCCGATATTCCTTCTTTCCTTATCATCCCCAAGTACCACTCCAGACTTTCAGTTCCCAGCTAATGACCAGCAGAGGCAGTGAGTAACCTTGGCTTGTTCCTGATTCTAAAATAATGCATTAATAGTTCCCCACTTCATCTACTATTTGCTAGTTTTGTGGTATATATTCTTAGTTAACTATGAAAGTCTCAGCTGATGTTAGGTTGAGAAGAAGCTTTAAAAAAATTCATGATATGTGCATATGTCAATCATTATGTTGTATATCTAAAATAATATAATGTTATATGTCCACTATATATCAAATTTTAAAATCATAAATAGAAACTGAAATCTAGTAAATTGGATTGCTGCCTGGTTTGATATAGTTATATGACATTTCCTTTTTAGTTTATTCATGTGACTAACCACATGATAGGTTTTCTGATGCTGACTCATCCTTGCCCTTCATGGGATAAACCATTTACCTGCATTCACTTACTTGTCTGAGCAGATGCAGCATCCGCGGCTGGTCAGAACTATAGCATGGTGTCTGAATTCATCCTCGTGGGCTTCTCCACCTTCCCACAGCATCTCCTGCCTGCCTTCTTCCTGCTGTTCCTGCTGATGTATCTGTTCACGCTGCTGGGAAACCTGGTCATCATGGCCACTGTGTGGAGTGAGCGTGGCCTGCACACACCCATGTACCTCTTCCTGTGTGCCCTGTCCACCTCCGAGATTCTGTTCACTGTTGCCGTCACCCCTCGCATGCTGGTTGACATGCTCTCCAGCCACCGCTCCATCACCTTTGTGGCCTGTGCCAGCCAGATGTTCTTCTCCTTCACATTCGGCTTCACCCACTCCTTCCTGCTCATGGTCATGGGCTATGACCGCTACGTGGCCATCTGCCACCCCCTGCGCTACAACGTGCTCATGAGCACCTGCACCTGTGCCCGTCTGGTGTCCTGGTCCTGGGCTGGGGGCTCAGTCATGGGGATGATGGTGACCCTGATAGTTTTTCACCTCACCTTCTGTGGGTCTAACGTGATACACCATTTTGGCTGCCATGCGCTTTCCCTCCTGAAGTTGTCCTGTGGGATGGGGACATCCTCTGTCACCTTGGGTGTGATCCTGGTGTGTGTCACAGCTCTGATGGGTTGTTTATTCCTCATCATCCTTTCCTATGTCTTCATTGTGGCCGCCATATTGAGGATCCCCTCTGCTGAGGGCAGACACAAGACCTTCTCCACATGTGTGTCCCACCTCACTGTGGTCATTGTGCACTATGGTTTTGCCTCCATTATCTACCTCAAGCCCAAGGGCCCCCATTCTATGGACAGTAGCACTCTGATGGCCACCACCTACACAGTCTTCACTCCCTTTCTCAGCCCGATCATTTTTAGCCTCAGGAATAAGGAGCTCAAGAACGCCATAAAGAAAAGCTTCCAGAGAAAATTCAGTCCCCTAAGCTCTTGATGGCCAGTTTGGTGGTGAGGAATATGATACAAGGACTGGGGATATGATCTTCTCCAGGGGACTGTTGTAGGTATTCAGTGTATGAAAATACTGAATAGGTATTGTTGGATGCACTCACAGGTGTTGGAGCAGGCTAGGTATTAGTTTTTCCATTTGTTTGCCCTTTCCCTCTTGCATAAGCTCTAGAGATCCTCATCTCTGTTCTTGACCCCTGCGATGAACTCCATCCTGTTACCTCTGTCTAAGAATGTGTTATCTCTCTATGGTGGTGGAAAGCATCACATAGTTTTGTGGGCAGTCATGAACAAGGTTCTTCTCCAGTAGACAAGCAAGGGAGGAGTTTCACCTCCCCTCACCATAACATAAACAAAAGTAACGTAATGATAAATATCACCAGCACTGGAGCTTTACTTATCAGGCACCAGTGCTGTATAAGTGTTATCTCTAATTACAACAAATGCAGAAACAAACATTAGCAATTTTTCTCTAAGGAGATGGTTGAATGTTTATAGTTCCTTCTGTCTTTGTGGGGGGGAGTGGATAGACCATAAGGAGGTTTCTATGTTGTGCTTAGTAGAGTGATGGATGTCAGACTATAAAGTGAGGAAATCGAGAGGCAGAGAGACAGAAAGAGAAAGGGGAGAGGGTTCAGTGCTTAGGTAAGAACATACAAAATATTAAAATTGGGTTGTTATCTGACATGTTATGGAAATCATTTTCCCTTTTCCTCCACATTACTTTCAATAAACATCAATTTCTAATTCCTGTGTCTTAAGTGAATCAATCTGGGGGATGTGTTGGAGGTCACAGTGCTAACTGAAGGTGGCCAAAAAAGAGATCAAGGGCATGGGTTCCCCCTTTCACGGATGTGGAATGTTGATGGAGGTCACACAACACATGAATGAAGGAGTCACATGCAATTTTAGGTCTGTGTGACTTTCATGCTGGAGTTCAGGAAACCATATGTCTCAGGATCCAGAAAGGGGGATTTCCATTGCGTAAGTTCTTACTGAAAGTTGTGGACAGGTATTTGAATTGCACAAAGATATTTTATAATAATAAACCTAAGAATGGCAACCACATATAAGCGCCTGCTGCTTGCCAAATGTGGGAATGGTTTCCTATGCATTCATTCTTCTATGACTCAAAATAAATTATTATTTCTTCATATTTAGATAGGGATACATAAATAGATACATGTATTACTACTCACATTTTTTTCTTGAGAGAGAGAGAGAGAGAGAGCTGGGTTAGGGGAGGGAGAGGGAGAGAGAGAATCTCAAGGAGGCTCCCGGCTAGCACAGAGCCTGACCTTGGGTTCTATCAGGACCCTGAAATCATGACCTGAGCTTAAATGAAGAATGGGATGCTTTATCAAAAGAGTCACCCAATGGCCCTAACTTGTCACTTTTTTGAAATGCAGAATATGCAAATCTGACAGATGATTTGTCCCCAGCCACACTGCCCTGAATTGGTGAGGCAGGAATCCATTACAATCTGCATGTATGTGCAGTTAGTGATCAGGAATGCACCTCTTTCAGGTGCCTGCAGAGAGAAGTGTGGTCCTCACTGGGAAAGGAAAGCTGTCATTAGAAGGAATAGACTCCTTTCAGGGAACCGAGCAGGTGTAGCTCCAGAAACATATTCCTTTCACACAGCCAGAGAGAAACACAGACTCCAGAGGAGTTACAGAGATGCTTTACCACATCAACATTGACAATGAGACCCTGGGGTTCCATTTCATTATTTTACAATTATTGATGTTAATGACTAATGCCACCTAAGATGTCCTTATTCAGAGCCTAGTACTATGTTCCCTAACCCAGCAAAAGGGACTGCAAGCAGATGAGATGCAGTTAAGGATCTGAGACAGAGGGATTGTCCTGGGTCATCTAGATGGGTCTGCTGTTTTTGCAAGGGTCTTTTAAAACGGGGCAGGCAGGATCAGACACAGAGAGAAGTAGGGGATATGACACTGGAAAGATGGATGGAGTAACTGAGGAGAGAACCTTGAGCCAAGAAATGTCTGCTGCCTCTGGAAGCTGGTAAAGCAGGAGACAGATTCTCCCCTGGATCCCCTGAAGGACGTAGCCCTGCTCACACCTTGACTCACACCTGGTGACCCTGATTTTGGCTTCTGGCCTCCAGCATAGAGGAGGATAGATGTGTGTGGTTTTAAGTCACTAGGTTTATGTGCTTGTTACAGCAGTCCTAGAAAACTGACTCGTGAAACAGCATCCTATCATTCTCTGTGATTTGTTTCATGACAAGATGAGTTTCAAGCCAGATCCTTAGGGCACTCTTCTCTATGGAGAAGACTTAGGGCATTCATGCCTCTCATGAGAAAGGCTGAGTATCCTTAGAAGTCCATCAGCAAAGGTGAAGGAGTCCTGATAGCACAGCTGCAGGATTTGCTCATTGGCAGCAAGGCACTTGGGGTGTGTTGCGAGGACACAATTGACCATGTAGCTATGGGTACCCAGCCCAGGGCGTGTGGTCTACACCCAACGAACTCAGCGGAGTAGGAGCTGGAGGACACCAGGAACTTTCTCCCTGCTCAGTGTGGACTGTGTGAGCTCAGAAGAGATGCTAAAACTCCTGTGTGACAAGTCCTCTGCCTTACAATAAGGACACACAAACATGCACATTAGCAGAGAGGACACTTGCAGGGGCTGACCTGGTGGAAATACTCACACAAAGGAAAGACCACCAGGGATACGGAGATCTGGAACTCATTTCTTCAGATGGAAAGGTGACATTTTCCCAAGGCTTCTTTTTCTTTTGAGTGTTTTGTATTCAAGTTCACCGGAGAAAGAGAACTATCAGGATAGATGTGTATACATATCTGTGTGTTATATATGTATGAATATATATCATATAATATATGTAATAATGTTAGAGTATCTTTTGAATATAAATATATATATATATATAATATATATAAAATCTCACAACAGAATATTATGCAGCCATCAAAAATTGAATCTTACCATTTGCAATGACATGGATAGAACTAGAGGGTATTATGCTAAGCAAAATAAATCAATCAGAGGAAGACAATTATCATATGATCTCATTGATATGTGGAATTTAAGAAACAAGGCAGAGGATCATAGGGGAAGAGAGGAAAAAATGAAAAAGACGAAAACAAAGAAGAAGACAAACCATAAGAGACTCTTAATCTCAGGAAACAAACTGAGGGTTGCTGGAGTGGAGGGGGTGGGAGGGACGGGGTGGCTGGGTGATGGACATTGGGGAGGGTATGTGCTATGTTGAGCGCTGTGTATTGTGTAAGACCGAGGAATCACAGACCTGTACCCCTGAAACAAATAATACATTGAATATGTTAATAATTTTAAAAAAGGAAATTTAAAAAAAGGTCTGGTATTCAAGATCACTAAAGAACATCTCAAACTCAACACCCAAAAAACAAATAATTCAGTCAAGAAATGGGCAGAAGACATGAACACACATTTCTCCAAAGAAGACATCCAAATGGCCAACAGACACATGAAAAAAATGCTCCACATCACTTGCCATCAGGGTAATTCAAATCAAAACCACAATGAGATACCACCTCACCCCAGTGAGAATGGCAAAAATTAACAAGACAAGAAACAACAAATGTTGGTGAGAATGTGGAGAAATGGGAACCCTCTTAACACTATTGGTGCGAATGCAGGCTGGTACAGCCACTCTGGAAAACAGTGTGGAGTTTCCTCCAAAAATTGAAAATAGAGCTACCCTATGACCCAGCAATTGCACCCTGGTATTTAACCCGAAGATACAGATGTAGTGAAAAGAAGGGCCCCACGCACCCCAATGTTCATAGCAGCACTGTCCACAATAGCCAAACTGTGTAAGGGACCAAGATGTCCTTCAATGGATGAGTGGAGAAAGAAGATGTGGTTCATATATACAAGGAATATTACTCAGCCATCAGAAAGGATGAATATCTCTCATTTACATCGACATGGAGGGACCTGGAGGGTATTATGCTAAGTGAAATAAGTTGATCAGACAATTATCATATGGTTTCACTCATAAATGGAACATAAGGAATAGTTTAGGGGACCATAGGGGTAGGGGGAAAACTGAATGGGAAGAAATCAGAGAGGGAGACAAACCATATGAGACTCTTGACTCCAGGAAACAAACTGAGGGTTGCAGAAATGGAGGTGGGTGGGGGGATGGGGTAACTGGTTGATGGGCATTAAAGAGGGCACAGGATATGACGAGCACTGGGTGTTACACTGAACTAGTGAAACATTGAACATTATATCAAAAACTAATGATGTACAGTACCTTGGTTAATTGAATTTTGAGATTTTATTTATTTATTAATTTATTTGAGAGAGAGAGAGCACAAGCAGGGGAACGGCAGGTAGAGGGAGAAGGCAG
Organism: Ailuropoda melanoleuca; assembly: GCF_002007445.2. Lineage (NCBI taxonomy): Eukaryota > Metazoa > Chordata > Mammalia > Carnivora > Ursidae > Ailuropoda > Ailuropoda melanoleuca. The sequence goes on from NC_048221.1 coordinate 11,617,437, forward strand.
CACCCCGTAGAGCAGAGAGCCTGACCTGGGGCTTGATCCCAGGGCCCTGGGATCATGACCTGAGCTGCAGGTAAACACTTAACCGACTGAGCCACCCAGGAGCCCCAGCTGATTGAATTTTTTTCACTCACTAAATAACTGCTTTTATTGCTACCTTTAGAGAAACATGAACATTTAAAGTTTACTTATCTTTGTAAAATAAAGTTTCAATGGTTACAATTTGTTATAATGTAAAAATAGTACCCTAGGTACAAAGTTAGTGGTGAGGTGACACTGAAGTAACTTTGATCCTGGAGAAACCATGAGTACATCTTGCAGAAGGATCATTTTCTATCTAATTGGAAAGACAAAGCAGGGGCGTTTCAAACAGAAAGTTCCAGAAAGTAAAATGACTGGTTTTTTGTTAGTGAACATACAGTACATCATTAGTTTTTGACGTAGTGTTCCATGATTCATTGTTTGTATATAACACCCAGTGCTGCATGCAATACATGCCCTCCTTAATACCCATCACCGGCCTAGCCCATCCTCCCACCCCCTCCCCTCTAAAACCCTCAGTTTGTTTCCCAGAGTCCATAGTCTCTCGTGGTTCTTTCCCCCTTCTCTTTACCCCCCCTTCATTTTCCCCTTCCTTCTCCTACTGATCTTCCTGCTATTTCTTATGTTCCATAAATGAGTGAAACCATATGATAATTGTCTTTCTCTGCTTGACTTACTTCGCTTAGCATTATCTCCTCAAGTCCCGTCCATGTTGCTGCAGATGCTGGGTTCTTTCTGATGGCTGAGTAATATTCCATTGTATATATGGACCACATTCTCTTTATCCAATCACCTGTTGAAGGGCATCTCGGCTCCTTCCACAATTTAGCTATTGTGGACAATGCAGCTATGAACATTGGGGTGTATATGGCCCTTCACTTCACTACGTCTGTGTCTTTGAGGTAAATATCCAGTAGTGCAATCGCTGGGTGACAGAGTAGCTCAATTTTTAACCTTTTAAGGGACCTCCACACTGTTTTCCAGTGTGGCTGTACCAACTTGCATTCCCACCAACAACATAGGAGGGATCCCCTTTCTCCACATCCTCTCCAACAATTGTTGTTTCTTGCCTTGTCTATTTTTGCCATTCTAACTGGCATAAGGTGGTATCTNCTGGCATAAGGTGGTATCTCAGTGTGGTTTTGATTTGAATTACCCTGATGGCTAATGATTTTGAACATTTTTTCATGTGTCTTTTAGCCATTTGTATGTGTTCATTGGAAAAGTGTCTGTTCATATCTTCTGCCAATTTTTTTATTTATTTGTTTCTCGTGTANCAATTTTTTTATTTATTTGTTTCTCGTGTATTGAGTTTGAAAAGTTCTTTGTAGATCTTGGATACCAGCCTTTTATCTGTAGTGTCCTTTGCAAATATATTCTCCCATTCCG
>NC_048221.1:11618964-11636747 GCF_002007445.2 Ailuropoda melanoleuca
CCAGAGTGCCCACTTTGGGTCTTGGGTTCTTCACCCAACCTAGTGCCCTTTGCAGCTTCTAAGTTTGTATTCTTGTTTGGGGCTGTTTCTGCCCCCTAACCCAAAATGTTTGTGGATACCTGGAGGCTCTTTTTTGTTGTCCCAGCTCATGGGGACGGAGGGGACACTACTGGTGTCTGGTGGGTTGAGGTCAGTGTTGTTGCTAAAGATTTTTCAATCTGGTATTCTTGTGGTCTATTCGTTTCAGTTGGTGACCAATATAGTTCCATTATTATTAACTCAACTCATAGGTTACATTAGGGTTGACTGTGTTACTCATTCTGTGGGTTTTGACAAATGTATAGTGACATGTATACACCCTTACTGCATGGTACAGAATAGTTTCAGGTGATCTAATTTTAGTGTGTCCAAATGGAATTATGCTAGAGTGTTCATCTGCCTTTGCTTCATTCACTCAAGGTAATTTAACAGGTTCCTTTACACTGCTGTGTGTGCATTGAACTCCAACCTGGGGTCCCAGTAGTTGCTTCCAGCCCATGTGACCTCCTTCTTCCTAGTTCCTTTTCCAGGTGGACTTGTCCATTTCCCCACTACAAGCAGTCCTACCTAAACATCCTCTGACATGTTCCCTTCAGACAGGTGTGAGCGATCCAAATAGATGCTCAGGAGCCCATGTCCTGGTGCACAGAGCCCGTGAAGTCTGTGCTTCTCCAGTCTCGGTTCTCGCCAGCAGGCTACAAGGATTTCTTTCTGCTGAAATTTCCATTAGCACTGGGCAGTTCCTAGTCTGGGGGAAATGAATAGGTATACACTGAAAGTCCCTAGTGATTTTCCTCTCTCCTTTCCTGTCTTAAAACCATCCTTTTTGTACCCGTGTAAATCCTTCTGTGAGTTCTCTGCTCCTATCCTTGTCTCATTTCTGCATTGAGGTTTCTCCTGATTGTCGCTGGTTCCTTATTTCTTCTAGATAGTATCTCCTGGTCAATTTTCAGCAATGCAAAGGCTCTTTTCCCAAATTCCACCTGCCTCTTCATGGATCCTTGATATCCTTTGTTGAACAAAATCCTTGGGGAAACTTTCATGTCTGTTTCCTTTCCTGAGCAGTTAACATTTATCTCCAGAGAATGGCATCAGCACTTACAGAAGATACGCTCATGAAATTCAAATGCTCTTTTATACATAAAACATGCATATACATATTTTGTGTATTTTTTAAGTTGTTGTTTCAGTCCCGCTAGTTAACATATAGTATATTAGTCTCAGGTGTTCAATATACTGATTCAACACTTCCATACAACACCTGGTGCTCATCACAACACGTGAAATCCTCAATCCCCATCACCTATTTCTCCCACCCCCTACCCCTCTACCCTCTGGTAATCAACAGTTTTTTCTCTATAGTTAAGGGTCTCTTTCTTGGTTTACCTCTAACTCTCTCTTTTTTCCCCCTTTGCTTCTTTGTTCATTTCTTAAATTCCATACATGAGTAAAATTATATGGTATTTGTCTTTCTCTAACTGGCATATTTCACTTAGCATAACACTCTCTAGCTCAACCATGTTGTTGCAAATGGCAAGATTTCATTCTTTTTGATGGCTGAGTAATATTCCATTGTGTATATAATCCACATCTTCTTTACCCAACACTTGAGCTGTTTCCATAATTTGGCTATTGCAGGGAATGCTGCTATAAACATCGGGGTGCATGTATCCCTTTGAATCAGTATTTCTGTGTTCTTTGGGTAAATATGTAGTAGTGCAATTGGTGGATATAGGGTAGTTCCATTTTTAACTTTTTGAGGAACCTCCATACTGTATTCCAGAGGGGCAACCCCAGTTTGCCTTCCCACCTACAGTGTAAAAGGGTTCCCCTTTCTCCATGTCACCTCAATATTTGTGCTTTTGGGCTTTGGTTAAGAAGTCCTTCTTCATTCTGAGATCCCAAACCTTCTCCTATTAACTTTAAATTTCATTTTATGTGTGAAATATATCTACCTTGGGTGTGGTCTTACACAGGAATTCAGATTTGCACCAATTCATAAAATGACCAGTTTTCCCACCACAAACCAGTAAACAATTCATTTATTCCATTTTACTTGTGCTCCCACCATTATCACTTGGTGGGTTTAGAGTCAGGCAAGAATAGTTCCTGAGATAGCCAACCAGCGTCATTCCATGTATCATACATATCATGCATGTCGGTTCCATTGTCACACTTTTTTAAATGATTGCAAGTCTATACTGACTCTCAACACAGGGAGGTATATCTCTTATCTCTCTTGTATACTCCATTTTTAGAAGACCAGTACAGCTTCTCGCTGACTTTATTTTTCAGAGAGAGGTTTAAGACAGTACTTAAATTTAACTTAAGTTGTAAATGCAGTTGCACTGAATATAATTTGGGGAAGAACTAACATAACGGCTATATTAGCTCAAACCATCCAAGAGAGCACACTGGTTTCCGTATTTTCCGTGTACCCATACCATCTTTTACACATCTATCAGTGGTTTAAATTTCTGTCCTTGGAGATATTGCATGTGCTTGGTTAATTTCTAGATATTCTAAACCAGAGGATTTCAAACTATGATATGAGGATCCCCAGGGTCCTGGAGACTCTTTTTGGGGGCGATCAGGTCCTCACTCTTCCAATGAAGGTGAGGATGTATTTTTGTCTTATGCCTCAACTAAAATCACATATTGCCCCAGGCTGAATGAAGAAGGAGATACAAGCGTCACCTTGTCTTCCATCCAGCCAACATTGGTCACATTTGCAAAACTGTAAAACAAAGCCACACTTCTCACTACATGAGTTGTTCAAATGCAGTTGCTTTCCTAAAGTGTTCCTTATATTAACAGGAGTTGATTCTTCCCTTAGATTGAATCAAAGGTTGATTATTGTTCTTTTCCATGCGTTAATAAGTAAATATTTTCAAAGAATCACAGTTTTAATTACTAATATGGTAAGAATGGAGAGTTATCACTCCCTCAAACTATGGCCCTCTAGGGGACTCAATAGGTTTCTAGAGTAAAGAAATCCTGACACCAAAATGTATGAGCAATGTCTCATATTAGTCCGTGTCACTATTGGTAATGTTATTTTATGTTTTCCTTAAATTCTATCTTTAATGTGATGACTATAGGTGTAATTCCATGGAAAATACTGCCCGTTTGGGAAGTTGATCTAGTCCTCTGCAACTTGTGTTCTGGCTTGGCTCAAATATATTCCACCTTCATTCTTTTACCTTTTAGGTAGATGATCACGTCTCTTCCCTTCTGACCCTGATATTCCTTCTTTCTGTATCTTTCCTCAAGCACCGCTCCTGGTTTTCTGTTCCCTGCTAATGAGCAGCACAGACAGTGAGTACCATGGGCTTGTTCCGGATTCTAAAACAATGCACACCTAGTTTCCCACTTCATGTAACATTTGCTAATNGTTCTTCTCCTTCACATTCGGCTTCACCCACGCCTTCCTGCTCACGGTCATGGGCTATGACCGCTACGTGGCCATCTGCCACCCCCTTTCGTACAATGTGCTCATGAGCACCCGCTCCTGTGCCCGTCTAGTGTCCTGTTCCTGGGCTGGTGGCTCAGTCATGGGGTTGATGGTGACCCTGATAGTTTTTCACCTCACCTTCTGTGGGTCTAATGTGATACACCATTTTGTCTGCCATGCCCTTTCCCTCCTAAAGTTGGCCTGTGGGAAGGAGACATCCTCTGTCACCATGGGTGTGATCCTGGTGTGTGTCACAGCTCTGATGGGCTGTTTATTCCTCATCGTCCTCTCCTATGTCTTCATTGTGGCTGCCATATTGAGGATCCCCTCTGCTGAGGGCAGGCACAAGACCTTCTCCACATGTGTGTCCCACCTCACTGTGGTCATTGTGCACTACAGTTTTGCCTCCATTATCTACCTCAAGCCCAAGGGCCCCCATTCTATGGACAGTAACACTCTGATGGCCACCACCTACACAGTCTTCACTCCCTTTCTCAGCCCGATCATTTTCAGCCTCAGGAATAAGGAGCTCAAGAATGCTATAAAGAAAAGCTTCCAGAGAAAATTCAGTCCCCTAAGCTCCTGATGGCCTATTTGGTGGCGAGGAGGTATGATAGCATGGGAGACAATAATAACAACTCTCTCCATAGGACTATTGTAGTGTTTCAGTATATGAAAATACTGAATAGATATTGGTGGATGCACCATTAGGTATTGGAGCAGGCTAGGTATTTGTTTTCCCCAATTTGTTTGCTGCCTCTGGCATAGACTCTATGTCTTGTCTTGACCCCATGTGATGAACTCCATCCCATTACCTCTGTCTAAGAGTGTGTTATCTCCCTATGGGCTGGTGGGAGATATCACATGGATTTGTCTGGCACTGATGCCAATGATTTTTCTTGGATGGACAAGTAAGGGAGGACCTTTCCTCCTCCACCATCAGGAAAAACAGAAATGAGCATAATAATAAATGCCACCAGCATCAAGGCTTTTCTTAAGAGGCACTGCGTCCAGTGTTGTCTAAGTATTATCTTTTAATTATAATATATGTACAAAAGAACATAAACTATTTGTCTCCAAGGAGATGGTTGACTGATTCCTCAATGTCTTTGGAGCGGAGAGACCCTCAGGAGGTCTGTGTTGATCTGAGTTTAGTGAAGTATGTCCGAATGTGAAGTGGAGAAAGAGAAAGAGACAGAGAGGCAGAGACAAACAAAGGGAAGGGGTTCAGAGCTTAGGTGAGAACATACAGAATGTTAAAAGTGGGTTGTTATCTGACATCTTATTGAAGTTCTTTCCCTATTTCCCCCACATTACCTTCTGCAAAACAGCAAGTTCTCATGCCTGTGTTTCCTTGAGTCTATCTGGGGTTGCGTTGTAGGCACAGTGCTATGCCAAGATGGCACAAAGAGAGGTCAGGATATGGGTACTCTGAATATGCAGATGAGAAATGTTGGCACAGGTCATACAACACCTGAATGAAGGAGTCACGTGGAGGTCTGTCTGACTCCCATCCTAGGGTTTGAGAAGCATATATCTGAGGATCCAGGGAGAGGGAGTTCCGTTGGTGTAAATTCTTACTTAAAGCTGTGGCCCAAAATTTGGGCTGCTGGGAGAAGATATTTTATAATTATAAATGTAAGAATGGCTACCACATATGAGTGCCTGCTCCTTGCCAAATGTTGTGGGAAGAGTTTCCTGTGCATTGACTCTTCTAAGTCTCAAAATCAATTGTTATTTCTGCACATTTAGAGATGACCCACATCTATTACTATTCCCGTTTTTGAAATGCAAGAGAAATCAGAGAGGGAGATGAACCATGAGAGACTATGGACCCCTGGAAACAAACTGAGGGTTTCAGAGGGGTGGGCTGTGGGGAGCTGGGGTAATGGGGTGATGGGTATTAAGGAGGGCATGTGTTGTAGTGAGAACTTGGTGTTAAATGCAACTAATGAATCATTGAACACTACATCAAAAACTAATGATGTACCATACAGTGGCTAACTGAACATAATAATAAAACAAAAGAAATTCCAAGGGCTTTAGAAATTGTTGTCATAGTCTGAGAAATTGAACTTTAAAGAGAAACTCATAATTCTGATTGGTTGTCCCTATAATTTCTTGACTTAGTGCTAGTATTAAAATTGAAAGACTGCTGTTTCTTTTTTTTTTTTTTTAAGATTTTTTATTTATTTATTTGACAGAGATAGAGACAGCCAGCGAGAGAGGGAACACAAGCAGGGGGAGTGGGAGAGGGAGAAGCAGGCTCATAGAGGAGGAGCCTGACGTGGGGCTCGATCCCATAATGCCGGGATCACGCCCTGAGCCGAAGGCAGACGCTTAACCACTCTGCCACCCAGGCGCCCCAAGACTGCTGTTTCTAAACAATATAAATACATTAAAAATGGCTCTGTTACATCAGAGGAGGACCATCAGCACTTTCTTCTTTTCCCTCATGTATATTACAAAAATACCTTCAATAATAAAAGAAAGAATGTCCAATCGAAAAAAGACAGTCTCTTCAACAAATGGTGTTGGTAAAATTGGAGAGCCACATGCAGAAGAATGAATCTGGAACATTTTCTTACACCATACACAGAAGTAGATTCAAACTGGATGAAAGACCTAAATGTGAGACAGGAATCCATCAAAATCCTAGAGGAGAAAAAGGCAGCAATGTCTGTGACCTCGGTTGCAGCAACTTCTCGCTAGACACATCTCCAAAGATAAGGGATTCAAAAGCAAAAATGAACTAGTGGCACTGCATCAAAATACAGACAGCATGGTACTGGCACAAAAACAGACACATGGACCAATGGAACAGAATAGAGAACCCAGAAATGGACCCTCAGCAATTTGGGCAACTAATCTTTGACAAAGCAGGGGAAAAAATCCAGTGGAAAAAAGACAGTCTCTTCAATAAATGGTGCTGAGAAAATTGGACAGCTATATGCAAAAGAATGAAACTTGACCATTCTCTCACACCATACACAAAGATAAACTCCAAATGGAGGAAAGACCTCGATGTGAGACAGGAATCCTTCAAAATCATATGGTACTGGCACAAAAACAGACACATGGACCAATGGAACAGAATAGAGAACCCAGAAATGGACCCTCAGCAATTTGGGCAACTAATCTTTGACAAAGCAGGGGAAAAAATCCAGTGGAAAAAAGACAGTCTCTTCAATAAATGGTGCTGAGAAAATTGGACAGCTATATGCAAAAGAATGAAACTTGACCATTCTCTCACACCATACACAAAGATAAACTCCAAATGGAGGAAAGACCTCGATGTGAGACAGGAATCCTTCAAAATCATAGAGGAGAACATAGGCTGCAACCTCTTTGACATCGGCCACAGCAACTTTTTTATGACACATCTCCAAAGGCAAGAGAAACAAAAGCAAAAATGAACTTGTGGGACTTCATCAAGATAAAAAGTTTCTGCACAGCCAAGGAAATAGTAAAAAAAAAAAAAAACTAAGAGGCAGCCCACGGAATGGGAGAAGATATTTGTAAATGGCACTACAGATAAAAGACTGGTATTCAAGATCTACAAAGAACTTCTCAAACTCAATACATGAGGAACAAATAATCAAATAAAAAAATGGGCAGAAGATATGAACAGACACTTTTCCAATGAAAACATACAAATGGCTAAGAAGTTGTGGCCCATATATACAATGGAATATTACTCAGCTATAAGAAAGAACGAATTCTCAACATTTGCTGCAACATGGACGGCACTGGAGGAGATGATGCTAAGTGAAATAAGTCAAGCAGAGAAAGACAATTATCATATGATTTCTCTCATCTATGGAACATAAGAACTAGGAAGATCGGTAGGGGAAGAAAGGGATAAAGAAAGGGGGGGTAATCAGAAGGGGGAATGAACCATGTGAGACTATGGACTCTGAGAAACAAACTGAGGGCTTCAGAGGGGAGGGGGGTGGGGAAATGGGATAGACTGGTGATGGGTAGTAAGGAGAGCACGTATTGCATGGTGCAGTGGATGTTATACGCAACTAATGAATCATCGAACTTTACATCAGAAACCAGGGATGTACTGTATGGTGACTAACATAATATAATAAAAAAACCATTAAAAAAAAAGAAGATGTGGTCCATATATACAATGGAATATTACTCAGCCATCAGAAAGAATGATTACCCAACATTTGCAGCAACATAGACAGGACTGGAGGAGATTATGCTAAGTGAAATTAGTCAAGCAGAGAAAGACAATTATCATATGGTTTCACTCATTTATGGAACATAAGAAATAGCAGGAAGATCGGTAGAAGAATGCAGGAAAAAATGAAGGAGGGGGTAAACAGAGGGGGAAATGAAACACAAGAGACTATGGACTCCTGGAAACAAACTGAGGGTTTTAGAGGGGAGGGAGTGGGGTTATGGGCTAGCTCAGTGAAGGGTTAAGGAGGGCACGTATTGTATGGAGCACTGGGTGTTATACGCAAACAATGAATCATGGAACACTACGTCAAAAACTAATGATGTACTGTATGGTCACTAACAAAAAACCAGTCATTTTACTTTCTGGAACTTTCTGTTTGAAACGCCCCTGCTTTGTCTTTCCAATTAGATAGAAAATGATCCTTCTGCAAGATGTACTCATGGGTTCTCCAGGATCAAAGTTACTTCAGTGTCACCTCACCACTAACTTTGAACCTAGGGTACTTTTTTTACATTATATCAAATTGTAACTATTGAAACTTTATTTTACGAAGATTGGTAAACTTTAAATGTTCGTGTTTCTCTAAAGGTAGTAATAAAAGCAGTTATTTAGTGAGTGAAAAAAATTCAATTAGCTGGGGCACCTGGGTGGCTCAGTCGGTTAAGCAACTACCTTCAGCTCAGATCATGATCCCGGGGTACTGGGATCAAGCTCCAGGTCAGGCTCTCTGCTGTATGGGGAGCCACCTTCTCCCTCTACCTGCTGTTCCCCCGCTTGCGTGCACGTGCTCTCTCTCTCTCTCAAATAAATTAATAAATAAATAAAATCTCAAAATTCAATTAACCAAGGTACTGTACATCATTAGTTTTTGATATAATGTTCAATGTTTCACTAGTTCAGTGTAACACCCAGTGCTCGTCATATCCTGTGCCCTCTTTAATGCCCATTAACCAGTTACCCCATCCCCCCACCCACCTCTGTTTCTGCAACCCTCAGTTTGTTTCCTGGAGTCAAGAGTCTCATATGGTTTGTCTCCCTCTCTGATTTCTTCCCATTCAGGTTTTCCCCCTACCCCTATGGTCCCCTAAACTATTCCTTATGTTCCATTTATGAGTGAAACCATATGATAATTGTCTGATCAACTTATTTCACTTAGCATAATACCCTCCAGGCCCATCTATGTCAATGTAAATGAGAGATATTCATCCTTTCTGATGGCTGAGTAATATTCCATTGTATATATGAACCACATCTTCTTTCTCCACTCATCCATTGAAGGACATCTCGCCTCCTTCAACAGTTTGGCTATTGTGGACAGTGCTGCTATGAACATTGGGGTGCGTGGGGCCCTTCTTTTCACTACATCTGTATCTTCGGGGTAAATACCCAGGGGTGCAATTGCTGGGTCATAGGGTAGCTCTATTTTCAATTTTTGGAGGAACCTCCACACTGTTTTCCAGAGTGGCTGTACCAGCCTGCATTCGCACCAATAGTGTTAAGAGGGTTCCCGTTTCTCCACATTCTCGCCAACATTTGTCGTTTCTTGTCTTGTTAATTTTTGCCATTCTCACTGGGGTGAGGTGGTATCTCATTGTGGTTTTGATTTGAATTACCCTGATGGCAAGTGATGTGGAGCATTTTTTTCATGTGTCTGTTGGCCATTTGGATGTCTTCTTTGGAGAAATGTGTGTTCATGTCTTCTGCCCATTTCTTGACTGGATTATTTGTTTTTTGGGTGTTGAGTTTGAGAAGTTCTTTAGAGATCTTGGATACCAGACCTTTTTTTAAATTTCCTTTTTTAAAATTATTAACATATAATGTATTATTTTTTCAGGGGTACAGGTCTGTGATTCATCAGTCTTACACAATACATAGCTCTCAGCATAGCACATATGCTCCCCAATGTCCATCACCCAGCCACCCCGCCCCTCCCACCCCCCTCCACTCCAGCAGCCCTCAGTTTGTTTCCTGAGATTAAGAGTCTCTTATGGTTTGTCTCCTTCTTTGGTTTCGTCTTTTTTCATTTTTTCCTCTCTTCCCCTATGATCCTCTGCCTTGTTTCTTAAATTCCACATATCAATGAGATCATATGATAATTCTTCCTCTGATTGATTTATTTTGCTTAGCATAATACCCTCTAGTTCTATCCATGTCATTGCAAATGATAAGATTTCAATTTTTGATGGCTGCATAATATTCTGTTGCATATAAGATGTGTCATTTGGTTTACAAATTATAATGCCTTTCTTTTTTGGCACTGATTTTAAAAATACAAAGGTCTTTAAAATATGTAGCCACAAGAGGGGAGTGGCTATGCACCACGTGAAAGCCTTGAAAAAGCCTTGAAATGCTCTCAGAGTGGTTCAGAGCTGTGGTTTTGCCTTTTCTCCCTCCTGGCAAACTTTGTGACTTTCCATACATTCTATGGAGGGAAAAGACTCAGCAAATAGAAGAGTCATAAGTATTTGCAGAAGCTGGGCTTCCACAGCCCCCAGGCCCCCGTCAGTGAGCACACCACATAAGAGGTACAGTTGGATGAGAAACAAACTGAAGACTTCAGAGGGGAGGGGGTGGGGGAATGGGATAGACTGGTGATGGGTAGTAAGGAGGGCACGTATTGCATGGTGCACTGGGTGTTATACGCAACTAATGAAGCATCAAACTTTACATCGGAATCCGGGGATGTACTGTATGGTGATTAACATAATATAATAAAAAATAAAAAAATAAAAAATAAAAAAAAAGAGGTACAGTTGGAGGCTCTGCTCTGAGAAGGCTTGGAGATGAGGAGTGGGATACGAGGACGGAAGCGTCTGTTCCATAACTAAAGTGCCTCCATAGTCTTCTCTCTTTATAGCAGGAGGAATGTATCTGGCTCAAGTTTGGACCTGAATTTTGAAAATGCTTTGTTGTACACTTCAAGGAATGGACAAGTGGATGGAGGGTCACATGAAGGAGCAGGTGTGTAGCACTTCCCCTTTGCCCTTTGTGATCATCCTCATTTACTGTGGCCATCCTCGCAGGCTTCTCTGCCATCTCCAGTTCTGGTTTCTGTCCCCAAAGCTGAGTGCAGGTAATTCCGCGTGCCAATGTAGAAAAACAAATACTGTTTAGATTGGTACTGGTGTGCATAGCCACTCTCCTCTTGTGGCTACATATTTTAAAGACCTTTGTTTGTATTTTTAAAATCAGTGCCAAACAAGAAAGGCATTATAATTTGTAAACCCAATGACACATCTTATATCTCATTAGCGTAGTAGTTGGTGTTACTTAGTCTGTAGCTGCCAGACTACAATTATAGCACCAAGAAAAAATGTTACATGTGCCACGAGATTGCGCATTAAAAAAAAATAGAAACAAGCAGTAAAAAGGTGAATTCAAAACATACTGTAACATTATTACATATGTTATATGATATATACTAATACATATATAACACACAGATAGGTATACGCATCTATCCTGATAGTTCTCTTTCTCCGGGGAACTCGAATACAAAACACTCAAAAGAAAAAGAAGCCTTGGAAAAATGTCACCTTTCCATCTAAAGAGATCAGTCCAGATCTCCAGATCCCTGGTGGTCTTTCCTTTGTGTAAGTATTTCCACCAGGTCAGCCCCTGCAACTCGGCATCTCTCTGCTAATGTGCATGTTTGTGCGTCCTTATTGTAAGGCAGAGGCCTCATCACACAGGAGTTTTAGCATCTCTTCTGAGCTCACACAGTCCACACCGAGCACGGAGAAAGTTCCTGGTGTCCTCAGTTCCTACTCTGCTGAGTTCGTTGGGTGTAGACCCCAGGTCCTGGGCTGGGTACCCTATAGCTACATGGTCACGTGTGTCCTCACAAGGCTCCAAGGGCCTTGCTGCCAATGAGCAAATCCTGCAGCTGTGCTATCAGGACTCCTTCACCTTTGCTGATGGACTTCCAAGGATACTCAACCTTTCTCATGAGTGATATGAATGCCCTAAGTTTTCTCTGTAGAGAAAAATGGCCTAAGAATCTAGCTTGAAACTCATTTTGTCATGAAACAAATCACATAGAATGTCAGGATGCCATTTCATGAGTCAGTTTTCTAGGACTGCTGTAACAAGCACATACACCTGGTGACTTAAAACCATACACGTCTATCCTCCTCTATGCTGGAGGCCAGAAGCCGAAATCAGGGTCACCAGGTGTGAGTCAAGGCGTGAGCAGGGCTGCGCCCTTTGGGGGATCCAGGGGAGAATCTGTCTCCTTCTTTCCCAGCTTCCAGAGGCAGCAGGCATTCCTTGGCTCAAGGTTCCCTCCCCAGTTACTCCAGTCCCTCCTTCCAGTGTCACATCCCCTACTTCTCCGTATGTCTGATCCCTCCTTCCCATTTAGAAGGACACTTGCAATTATAGCAAGCCCATCTGGATGACCCAGGGCAATCCCTCTGTCTCAGATCCTTAACTGAATCTCATTTGCACTGGGTAAGGAAACATAGTCACAGGCTCTGGATAAGGCCATCTTAGGTGGTGTTAGTCATTAGCACCAATAATTGTAAAATAATGAAATGGAGCCCCCGGAGTCTCACTGTCAGTGTTGATGTGACAAAGTGTCTCAGTAGCTGCTCTGGAGTCAGTGTTTCTCTCTGGCTGTGTGAAAGGGGAGTGTGTGCCTGGGGCTGCACCTGCCCACCAGCCCTGAATGGTGTCTATTCCTTCTAATGACAGCCTTCCCCTTCTGGTCACAACCACATTTCTCTCTGCATGTGCTGAGGGAGGTGCATTCCTGATCACCAAGTGCACTTACATGCAGATTGTAATGGATTCCTGCTTCACCACTTCCAGGCAATGTGGCTGGAGACGAAGCATCTCCCAGAATATCACTTTCTGCATTTCCAAAATATGACTAGTAATAGATGTGGGTCATAACTAAATATGCAGAAATAATGATTTATTTTGAGACTAGAAGAGTGAGTGCACAGGAAACGCTTCCTACAACATTTGACAAACAGCAGGCACTCATATGTGACAGCCATTGTTAGGTTTATTTTTATAAAACACCTGCTGCCTGCCACTCAAATATCTGGACACAGCTTTGAGTAAAAATTTACACCAACAGAAGGCCCCCTTGCTAGATGCTCAGACACATGGTTTCCCAGACCCCAACATGGAGTCAGGTAGACCTTCGTGTGTCTCCTTCATTCAGGTGTTGTATAACCTTCACACATTTCTCATCTGCATTCAGGGTATGACCTCTCTGTGCCATTTTGACATAGTACTGTGCCCTCCAAAATATCTCCTCATAGAGATTCAAGGAAAACACAGGAAGAAGAAATTGATGTTTTACTGAAAGTAATGTGGGGAAATAGGGATAAGGATNGCAGGCTTCTCTGCCATCTCCAGTTCTGGTTTCTGTCCCCAAAGCTGAGTGCAGGTAATTCCGCGTGCCAATGTAGAAAAACAAATACTGTTTAGATTGGTACTGGTGTGCATAGCCACTCTCCTCTTGTGGCTACATATTTTAAAGACCTTTGTTTGTATTTTTAAAATCAGTGCCAAACAAGAAAGGCATTATAATTTGTAAACCCAATGACACATCTTATATCTCATTAGCGTAGTAGTTGGTGTTACTTAGTCTGTAGCTGCCAGACTACAATTATAGCACCAAGAAAAAATGTTACATGTGCCACGAGATTGCGCATTAAAAAAAAATAGAAACAAGCAGTAAAAAGGTGAATTCAAAACATACTGTAACATTATTACATATGTTATATGATATATACTAATACATATATAACACACAGATAGGTATACGCATCTATCCTGATAGTTCTCTTTCTCCGGGGAACTCGAATACAAAACACTCAAAAGAAAAAGAAGCCTTGGAAAAATGTCACCTTTCCATCTAAAGAGATCAGTCCAGATCTCCAGATCCCTGGTGGTCTTTCCTTTGTGTAAGTATTTCCACCAGGTCAGCCCCTGCAACTCGGCATCTCTCTGCTAATGTGCATGTTTGTGCGTCCTTATTGTAAGGCAGAGGCCTCATCACACAGGAGTTTTAGCATCTCTTCTGAGCTCACACAGTCCACACCGAGCACGGAGAAAGTTCCTGGTGTCCTCAGTTCCTACTCTGCTGAGTTCGTTGGGTGTAGACCCCAGGTCCTGGGCTGGGTACCCTATAGCTACATGGTCACGTGTGTCCTCACAAGGCTCCAAGGGCCTTGCTGCCAATGAGCAAATCCTGCAGCTGTGCTATCAGGACTCCTTCACCTTTGCTGATGGACTTCCAAGGATACTCAACCTTTCTCATGAGTGATATGAATGCCCTAAGTTTTCTCTGTAGAGAAAAATGGCCTAAGAATCTAGCTTGAAACTCATTTTGTCATGAAACAAATCACATAGAATGTCAGGATGCCATTTCATGAGTCAGTTTTCTAGGACTGCTGTAACAAGCACATACACCTGGTGACTTAAAACCATACACGTCTATCCTCCTCTATGCTGGAGGCCAGAAGCCGAAATCAGGGTCACCAGGTGTGAGTCAAGGCGTGAGCAGGGCTGCGCCCTTTGGGGGATCCAGGGGAGAATCTGTCTCCTTCTTTCCCAGCTTCCAGAGGCAGCAGGCATTCCTTGGCTCAAGGTTCCCTCCCCAGTTACTCCAGTCCCTCCTTCCAGTGTCACATCCCCTACTTCTCCGTATGTCTGATCCCTCCTTCCCATTTAGAAGGACACTTGCAATTATAGCAAGCCCATCTGGATGACCCAGGGCAATCCCTCTGTCTCAGATCCTTAACTGAATCTCATTTGCACTGGGTAAGGAAACATAGTCACAGGCTCTGGATAAGGCCATCTTAGGTGGTGTTAGTCATTAGCACCAATAATTGTAAAATAATGAAATGGAGCCCCCGGAGTCTCACTGTCAGTGTTGATGTGACAAAGTGTCTCAGTAGCTGCTCTGGAGTCAGTGTTTCTCTCTGGCTGTGTGAAAGGGGAGTGTGTGCCTGGGGCTGCACCTGCCCACCAGCCCTGAATGGTGTCTATTCCTTCTAATGACAGCCTTCCCCTTCTGGTCACAACCACATTTCTCTCTGCATGTGCTGAGGGAGGTGCATTCCTGATCACCAAGTGCACTTACATGCAGATTGTAATGGATTCCTGCTTCACCACTTCCAGGCAATGTGGCTGGAGACGAAGCATCTCCCAGAATATCACTTTCTGCATTTCCAAAATATGACTAGTAATAGATGTGGGTCATAACTAAATATGCAGAAATAATGATTTATTTTGAGACTAGAAGAGTGAGTGCACAGGAAACGCTTCCTACAACATTTGACAAACAGCAGGCACTCATATGTGACAGCCATTGTTAGGTTTATTTTTATAAAACACCTGCTGCCTGCCACTCAAATATCTGGACACAGCTTTGAGTAAAAATTTACACCAACAGAAGGCCCCCTTGCTAGATGCTCAGACACATGGTTTCCCAGACCCCAACATGGAGTCAGGTAGACCTTCGTGTGTCTCCTTCATTCAGGTGTTGTATAACCTTCACACATTTCTCATCTGCATTCAGGGTATGACCTCTCTGTGCCATTTTGACATAGTACTGTGCCCTCCAAAATATCTCCTCATAGAGATTCAAGGAAAACACAGGAAGAAGAAATTGATGTTTTACTGAAAGTAATGTGGGGAAATAGGGATAAGGATTGAGAGACTATGGACTCTGAGAAACAAACTGAGGGCTTCAGAGGGGAGGGGGTGGGGGAATAGGATAGGCTGGTGATGGGTAGTGAGGAAGGCACGTATTGCATGGTGCACTGGGCGTTATACGCAACTGATGAATTATGGAACTTTACATCAAAAACCAGGGATGTACTGTATGGTGACTAACATAATATAATAAAAAAAGTTATTATAAAAAAAAGGATTTCCATGAGATATCAGAAAGCAGCACCCTTTTAACATTCTGTATGTTCTTCCTGAAGAACTGAACCTTCTCCCCGCCCCCCACCTCTCTCTCTGTCTCTGTCTATCTGTCTCTCTCTCTTTTTCCACTTTGCCTTTGGATATCAGTCACTCAACTCACATCCACATTCAAACATCCTTAGGATCTATCCCCTTCACAGACAGTGAGGAACTATAAAGAGTCAACTATCTCCTTGGAGACAGTTTATGTTCTTTTGCGCATTTGTTATAATTAAAAGACAATACTTATACAACACTGGACAGTGTGCCTGATAAGAAAATCCCCAATGCTGGTGGTCTTTATTAGTATGCTTATTTTCGTTAATCTTTATGGTGGAGGAGGGAAGATCCTCCTGTGCTTCCTCATTCAAGAAGAACCATTGGTATCAGTGCCCAGACATGCCCACATGATGCCCCCCACCAGCCTATAGGTAGATAACACGTTCTTAGACAGACGTAATATGTTGGAGTTTATGAGGTCAAGAGCAAGAGATGATGATTGCTAGAGCTTATGCAAAATTGGGGAAAAACAAACACATAGCATGCATCCAACACCTATGGGTGCATCCAGCAATAACTATTCAGTATTTTCATATACTGAATCCCTACAAAAGTCCTATGGAATGAGTCCTTATTATTCCCAGCCCCTTTTTCATATTTCCTCACCACCATATTTCCTTCAGCCATCAGGAGTTTAGGGGACTGAATTTTCTCTGGAAGGTTTTCTTTATGGCATTCTTGAGCTCCTTATTCCTGAGGCTGAAAATGATCGGGCTGAGAAAGGGAGTAAAGACTATATAGGTGGTGGCCATCAGAGTGTTACTGTCTGTAGAATGGGGGCCCTTAGGCTTGAGGTAGATAGTAGAGGCAAAACCATAGTGCACAATGACCACAGTGAGGTGGGACACACATGTGGAGAAGGTCTTGTGTCTGCCCTCAGCAGAAGGGATCCTCAATATAGCAGTCACGATGAAGACATAGGAGAGGATGATGAGGAATAAACAGCCCATCAGAGCTGTGACACACACCAGGACCACACCCAAGGTGACAGAGGATGTCCCCATCCCACAGGACAACTTTAGGAGGGAAAGTACATGGCAGGCAAAGTGGTATATCACATTAGACCCACAGAAGGTGAGGTGAAATACTATCAGGGTCACCATCATCCCCATGACTGAGCCCCCAGCCCAGGTCCAGGACACCAGACGGGCACAGGTGTGGGTGCTCATGAGTACACTGTAGTGAAGGGGGTGGCAGATGGCCACGTAGCGATCATAGCCCATGATCATGAGCAGGAAGGAGTGGGTGAAGCCAAATGTGAAGGAGAAGAACATCTGGCTGGCACAGGCCACAAAGGTGATCGTGTGGTGGTTTGAGAGCATGTCAACCAGCATGCGAGGGGTGACGGCAACAGTGAACAGAATTTCAGAGGTGGACAAGGCGCACAGGAAGAGGTACATGGGCGTGTGCAGGCTGTGCTCACTCCACACAGTGACCATGATGAGCAGGTTCCCCAGCAGCGTAAACAGGTACATGAGCAGGAACAGCAGGAAGAAGGCAGGCAGGAGATGCTGTGGGAAGGTGGAGAAGCCCACGAGGATGAATTCAGACACCATGCTATAGTTCTGACCAGTCGCGGATGCTGCATCTGGTGAGACCAGAAGGGGAATGAAGGTACATGGTTTATCCCATGAAGGAAAAGCACGGTTCAGCATCAGAAAACCCTAATGAATCGTTGGCCACTGCATCAATAACTAATGATGTACTGTATGTTGGCTAACTGAACATAAAAAAAAAAAAGAAAACCTATCATGTGGTTAGTCACATGAATAAACTAAGAAGGAAATTCCATATAACTGTACCAATGGACAGCAATACTGGATTACTAAATTTCAGTTCCTATTCATGATTTTAAAAATTGATATATAATTGATATATAACATTGTATTATTTTAGATATACAGCATAATGGTTAACATATGCACATATCATAACAATTTTTTAAAAAGTTTTTTCTCAACCTGACACCAACTGAGACTTTCTTAGCTAACCAGGAATATATACTGCAAAACTAGCAAATAGTACATGAACTGAGAAACCACCAGTGCATTATTTTAGAATCAGGAAAAAGCCAAAGTTACTCACTGTCTCTGCTGGTCA
>NC_048221.1:11636847-11644233 GCF_002007445.2 Ailuropoda melanoleuca
AAAGGAACATCAATATCATGTTAATATACGTAATGTTTTAGGAAAGCAACTGCATTTTAAAAAACTCATTTAGTGAGAAGTGTGGCTTTGTTTTACATTTTGGCAAATTTGTCCAATGTTGGCAGGATGGAAGACAACATGATGCTTGTATCTGCTTCTTCATTCAGCTTGTGGCTATACGCAGTTTTAGTTGAAGCATAGGACAAAAATACATTCTCTCCTTCATTGGAAAAATGAGGTCCTGATCCCCCAGAAAGGGTCTCTGGGACCCCAGGGTCCTCATATCACCCTTTGGTAGCCTCTGTTAAAAAAACATCTAGGAATTAACCAAACACATGCAATATCTCCAAGGACAAAGTTGTTTTGTTTTTTTTAGGTGCATAGATAATTTATTTTTTTAAATCATATGTCTTATTATATTATGTTAGTCACCATCAGTACATCCCTGGTTTGTGATGTAAAGTTTGATGATTCCTCATTTGTGTATACAACTGATATATATGTAGAAGATGGCCTGGATACATGGAAAACATGGAAACCAATGTGCTCTCTTGGATGGGATGAGCTAATAGAGCAGTTATGTCAGTTCTTCCCCAGATTATACTCAGTGTAACTGCATTTAAAATTTAAGAAGCTATATTTAAGTACTATCTTAAACCTCCTTCTGAAAACTAATGTCAGTGAAAAGCTATACTGGTCTTCTAAAAATGGAGTATACATGGGGCACCTGGGTGGCTCAGTCGGTTGAGAATCAGACTCTTGATTTCAGCTCAGGTCATGATGCCAGGGTGCTGGGATCAAGCCCCAGTCCAGCTCCCTGCTCAGCAATCAGTGGGGAGTCTGCTTGCCTCTGTCTCCCTCTGCACATCCCCCCAACTCCAACTCTCTCTCTCTCAACTAGGTAAATGAATCTAAGAGAAAATTTAAAATATAAAATAAATAAAAATGGAGTACACAAGATAGATAGATATGCCTCCTGGTATTGAGACTCACATTAGACTCAGAATCATTTTAAAAATTGTAAACCTGGAACAGATATGTATCATATGTATAATACACATATCACACTAGTTGGATACCTCAGAAATATCCCTGCTTGATTCAAAACCCAATAGGTGATAAAGGTGGGAGTACAAAATCAAGTGGAAAAAATGGGTTGCTTAAACTAGTTTGTGGTGGGAAAACTGGTGATTTTACGAAGCCATGCAAATCTGAATTCCTGCCCAACATTGCAGGCAAAGGTGGAATCCAGATGGATTTCACCCATAGAAGGAAATATGAAGTTGGCAAGAGAAGCTGCAGGAGAATAGCTTTGTGATCTAAGAGTGAAGAGGAGTCATTAAACAGACCTCAAAAGCACAAATGTTAAGGTGATTTTAGAAAGACAAGAGATGTCTCTATGCATGTTTTATATACAAAGGAGCATTTGAATTTTATAAGCGTATCTTCTATCAGTTGTTGATGCCATTCTCAGTAGATAAATGTGAACTGCTTGGAAAAAGAAACAGACGTGAAAACTTCCCCGAGGAATTTGTTCAACAGAGGATATCCAGGATCCATGAACGGACAGGTGGAAATTGGGAAAAGAGCCTTTGAATTGTTGAAAATTGACCAGGAGATACTATCTAGAAGAAATAAGAAGCCAGTGACATTCAGAAGGAGAAACCTCAATGCAGAAACGAGCCAAGGATGTGAGCAGAGAAGGACGGTTTTAAGACAAGGAAGGGGGAGGAAAATGATCATGGACTTTCACTGTGCACCTATTCATTTCCCCAGATTAGAAAGTACCCAATGCCGATCGAAATACGGGCAGAAAGCAATCCTCATGGCCCGCTGGCGAGAACGGAGACTGGAGAAGCACAGACTTCGCCTGCTCTGTGCACCAGGACATGGGCTCCTGAGCATCTATTTGGATCGCTCACACCTGTCTGAGGGGAGCATGTCAGAGGATGTTTAGGTAGCACTGCTTGTAGTGGGGGAAATGGGCAAGTCTGCTTGGAAACCATAATTGGGAGGAGGGCAGATCACATGGGCTGGATGTAACTCCTGGGTCCCCAGGTAGGAGTTCAATGCACACAGCAGTGTAAAGGAACCTGTAAAATGATCTTGAGTGAATGAAGCAAAAGCAGATGAACACTCTAGCGTAATTCCATTTGGGCACACTAAAATTAGAGCACCTGAAACTATTCTGGACCATGCTGTAAGGATGTATACACGTCACTTTACCTTTGTCAAAACCCACAGAATGAGTAACACAGTCAACCCTAATGTAACCTATGAGTTGAGTTAATAATAATGGAACCATACTGGTTCACCAACTGGAACAAATGGGCCACAAGAATACCAGATTGTACAAGGTTTAGCAATAACCCTGGCCTCAACCCACCAGATGCCAGTAGCATCCCCTCCCTCCCCATGAGCTGGAACAACAATAAGATCCTCCAGGCATGTACAAACATTTCCGGTGGGGGGGGGCATTCCAGAATCAGCCCCAAACAAGAATGCAGACCTAGAAGCTGCAAAGGGCACTAGGTTGGGTAAAGAACCCAAGTCCCAGAATGGGCAACCAGGGAGGACTCCTAGCAGCTGCCCAAGGCTAAGAGTCTGTCCTATGATCCTTCTCCCAGACCCTGTCCCATCTTGAGTCTGGGCCTTGCTCCCCACAACTGTCCGAGTATTGCCACCTACCTTGTCCCTCCTGGTACCCCTCAGCCTGGGTTAACTTTTCCAGGAAGCAGCCTGCAGGGGAAGGCAGAAGAAGCTCTCCTGCCTGAAGCTGTCAGCAGCACACAGGGGCAGGTATGGGGCCAGACGTCCTGGCTCCTGGAAGAGATGCTGTGTGCTTTATCCCTGCTGCAGCTTCCCAGGAGGCTGCTCCCCAGGGTNGAAGCTCTCCTGCCTGAAGCTGTCAGCAGCACACAGGGGCAGGTATGGGGCCAGACGTCCTGGCTCCTGGAACAGATGTTGTGTGCTTTATCCCTGCTGCAGCTTCCCAGGAGGCTGCTCCCCAGGGTCTCCCCAGGACACCAACTTGCAAGGCTGCCCTCAGGGTCTGGAGAGGCCAGGAGGATCATCAGAGGACCTCCGGGGACCTGCAGCCTCTACACCTTCCTCTAACCCAACACAACTAAGCCTCCCAGCTGTCTCTCCCTGCCCAGAGAGCCCCAGCCCCTGCTGAAGACTAGGAACTCCCAGTCCTGGGGGCAACAGGGCTAGATTGGATGCCCTCAACCCCTTGGGGTCAGGGTGGGGTCAGAGGGAAAGCAGGAGCTGGAGGAGCCCAGAGTGGGAATCCAGGGCTCCGACTAGGGTCAAGACAGTTGGAAGACTTATACCCAGTATAAGGGTAATTTAGAGCTGGGTCTTGGAGAGTCATTTCTCTTTGTCAATAGAAGTTATCAGTGTCTTCTCGCCAAACTGGATAGCCCCACTTCTTCTTGTGGTCAAGTTCTTCCCTATCCTTGTTTCCCTGGTGGTCCAGGCCAAAGAGTCCACATTAACATCTGCCTCTCTGTGATACAGCCAAACTAATATTTGGTCTCTTGTGTGTTTTTGTTTACTGACCCTCTGATGAGAGTCCTTGTATGCTCATGAGATGGCTGGTGGCCGTGGGTTTAATGTTACAACACATCTTTTTTTTTATAATAATATTTTTTTTATTATATTATGTTAGTCACCATACAGTACATCCCTAGTTTTTCTGCCTCCAACTCCAAGATCTGGCCTCATCGTTAAGTAATAGTTTAGATCCACAGAAGGCCCCCTTCCTGGATCCCCTCAGACATAATGCTTTCCCAAACCTGAGCATGGGAGTCAGACTGACCTAAATTTCCATGGGACCCCTTCACTCCTGTGTTATGTGACCTCCACCGTTTCTCATCTGCATAAGGCTACCCATACCCTTGACTTCCCTTTGTGCCATCTCGAGATATCATTGTGCCTACAACACATCCCCCAGATAGATTCAAGTAAAAACAGGAGTGAGAAATTGGTGTTTTCCTGAAAGTAATGTGGGGAAAAGGGAAAAGGATTTCCGTAAGATGTCAGATAGCAACACCCTTTTACCATCCTTTATGTTCTGACCCAAGCATGAACCCTCTCCCCCTTCCAGCCCTCATTTCTCTCTGTCTGCATCCTTCTACTTCTGGTCCCTTTGTCTCTCATTCTCCCTTCCCTTTCTCTTCTAAGGTGAAATTTGCTCTGTTACCAGTCTTCTCCTTCTTCATTCCTTTTCCAGATTTTGCCCCATACCCAATTTTATGCAACTTTCTGTTTGAATCAATTGAAAGGACTCCTATTCCACTAGTTCATTCTCTCTTTTTATCTCCCTCTCTCTCACTCTCCCTCTCTCTCTCCCCTTCACCTTCTAAACTCTTAAGATAGAAAACCTCCCTAAGTGTGTATCCTTTCCAAAGCAGGGAACAATTATAAATAGTAAACCATCTTCCAGGAGACTAATAGTTTATTTTCTTTTGTGCATTTATTATAATTTAAGACAGTAGTATATACTTGAAATGTAAATGGACTAGATGCCCCCAATCAAAAGACACAGGGTATCAGATTGGATTAAAAAAAGCAAGACCCATCGATATGCTGTCTGCAAGAGACTCACTTTAGACCACCTCCAGACTGAAAGTGAGTGTGTGGAAAACCATTTGTTATGCTAATGGACATCAAAGGAAGCTGGGGTGGCAATCCTTTCATTAGACAAATTAGATTTTAAACCAACGAATGTAATAAGAGATGAGGAAGGACCACTGTATCATAATCAAAGGGTCTATCCAACAAGAAGATCTAACAACTATAATATTTTTGCCCCTCGCATGGGAGCAGCCAATCATATAAGCCAATTAATAACAAAATCAAAGAAACACACAGATAATAATACAATAATAGTGGGGGGGTTCTGCAATGGACAGATCATCCAAACAGAAGATCAACAAGGAAATAAAGCCTTTGAATGACACACTGGACCAGATGAACTTCACAGAATATATTCAGAATATTCAGAACCATACTAAAGCAACAGAATACACATTCTTCTCTAGTGCACATGGAACATTCTCCAGAATAGATTACATACTGGGTCACAAATCAGGTCTCAACCAGTACCAAAACACTGGGGTCATTCCCTGCATATTTTTGGACCACAATGCTTTGAAACTGGAACTCAATCACGGGAAGAAATTTGGAAAGAACTCAAATACCTGGAGGTTAAAGAGCATCCTACTAAAGAATGAATGGGTTAACCAGGAAATTAAAGAAGAATTAAAAAAAAAAGAAAACACAACGGTTCAAAAATTGTGGGATGCAGTAAAAGCAGTCCTAAGTATATAGCAATACAAACCTTTTCAAGAAACAAGAAAGTTCTCAAATACACAAGCTAACCATACACCTAAGAGAGCTGGAAAAGGACAGCAAAGCCTAAACCAGACAGGAGAAGAAAATTAATAAAGATTAGAACAGAAAACAATGAAATAGAAACCAAAAGAACAATACAACTGATCAAGGAAACTAGGAGCCTGTTTTCTGAAAGAATTAATAAGATTTTATTTTTTTTTTAAGATTTTATTTATTTATTCGACAGAGATAGAGACAGCCAACGAGAGAGGGAACACAAGCAGGGGGAATGGGAGAGGAAGAAGCAGGCTCCCAGCGGAGGAGACTGACGTGGGGCTCGATCCCGGAACCCCGGGATCATGCTCTGAGCCGAAGGCAGACGCCCAACCGCTGTGCCACCCAGGCGCCCCTATAGTGTCCTTTCTTGATTAAAACTCTTCAGAGTGTAGGGATAGAGGGAACATACCTCAATATCATAAAAGCCATCTATGAAAAGTCCAAAGCAAATAGCATTCTCAGTGGTGAAAAACTGAAAACTTTTCCCCTAAGATCAGTAACACAGCGGAGATGTCCACTATCATTGCTGCTGTTCAACATAGTACTAGAAGTCCTAGCCTCAGCAATCAGACAAAAAATAAATAAATAAATAAAAATAAAAAGCATCTGAATTGGCAGAGAAGAAGACAGACTCTCACTCTTTGCAGATGACATGATGCGGTATGTGGAAAACCTAAAAGACTCCACCTCAAAATTGCTAGAATTCATACAGGAATCCAGCAAAGTGGCAAGATACAAAATCAATGCACAGAAATCAGTTGCATTCCTATACACTAACAATGAGTTAGAAAAAAGAGAAATTAAGGAATCAATCCCATTTACACTTGCACCCAAAACCATAACATACCTAGGAATAAACCTAACTAAAGGGGTAAAGCTTCTGTACTCAGAAGACCATAGAACGGTCATGAAAGAAATTGAGAAAGACACAAAGAAATGGAAAAACATTCCATGCTCATGGATTGGAAGAACAAATATTGTTAAAATGTCTATGCTACTTAAAGCAATCTACACATTCAATGTAATCCCTATCAAAACACCACCAACTTTTTTCACAGAGCTGGAACAAATAATCCTAAAATTTGTATAGAACCAGAAAAGACCCGGAATAGCCAAAGGAATGTTGGGGGGAAAAAAAAGCAAAGCCTGACTTTGCATCACAATGCCTGACTTCAAGCTCTATTACAAAGCTGCGATCATCAAGACAGCATGGTACTGGCACAAAAACAGACACATAGATCAATGGAACAGAATAGAGAACCAAGAAATGTACCCTCAGGTCTATGGTCAACTAATCTGTGACAAAGCAGGAAAGAATATCCAATGAAACAAGGACAGTCTCTTCAACAAATGGTACTGGGAAAACTGGAGAGCCACATGCAGAAGAATGAAACTGGACCATTTCCTTACACCACACACAAAAATAGATTCAAAATGGAGGAAAGACTGAAATGAGAGACAGGAATCCATCAAAATCTTAGAGGAGAACAAGGCAGCAACCTCTTTGACCTCGGCCGCAGCAACTTCTTGCTAGACACATATCCAAAGGCAAAGGAAACAAAGGCAAAAATGAACTACTGGGACTTCATCAAGATAAAAAGCTTTTGCATAGCAAAGGAAACAGTCAACCAAAAGGCAAACAACAGAATGGGAGAAGATATTTGCATATGACATATCAGATAAAGGGCTAGTGCCCAAAATCTGTAAAGAAATTATCAAACTCAACACCCAAAAAACAAATAATCTGGTCAGGAAATGGGCAGAAGACATGCACAGACATTTCTGCAAAGAAGACATACAAATGGCCAACAGACACATGAAAAAATGCTCAACATCACTCAGCGTCAGGGAAATACAAATCAAAAGCACAATGAGATACCACCTCACACGAGTCAGAATGGTTAAAATTAACAAGTCAGGAAATGACATATGTTGGTGAAGATGTGGAGAAAGGGGAACCCTCTTACACTCTTGGTGGGAATGCAAGCT
>NC_048221.1:11645298-11646393 GCF_002007445.2 Ailuropoda melanoleuca
GGGACCTTTGGACTTGAGATAGATAATGGAGGCTAAACCATAGTGCACAATGACCACAGTGAGGTGGGACACACATGTGGAGAAGGTCTTGTGTCTGCCCTCAGCAGAGGGGATCCTCAATATGGCAGCCACAATAAAGACATAGGAAAGGATGATGAGGAATAAACAGCCCATCAGAGCTGTGACACACACCAGGATCACACCCATGGTGACAGAGGATGTCTCCTTCCCACAGGACAACTTTAGGAGGGAAAACGCATGGCAGAAGAAATGATGTATCACATTAGACCCACAGAAGGTGAGGTGAAAAACTATCAGGGTCACCATCATCCCCATGACTGAGCCCCCAGCCCAGGTCCAGGACACCAGACGGGCACAGGTGCGGGTGCTCATGAGCACGTTGTGGCGCAGGGGGTGGCAGATGGCCACACGGCAGTCATTGCCCATGATCATGAACAGAAAGGAGTGCTCTATATCCTCATAGCACTTTGCCTTCATTTATTCATTCATGTAGTCAAGAAATGTTATTCAAGGCTTATTTTATATTGAAATTTTCTAGGTGCTTGAATCCAGCAATGACCAAGGCCTAGGGCTCTGCTGTGTCCTTTGCATGGTCCACCAATAGAAGCTGTCATGTAACCAAAGATGACAGCACAGAGTGGTCAGAGGAGTGTTGAGGACAGCCTAGGGCTCTGCAGAAGCTAAGTGTGGGTCACAGATCCAGCCTGGGATTTAGAGACTTTGAAATGGTGATGTCCACAGGGAGACCTGAAGGGTGAGTAGGTATGACTCAGGTGAGGCAGGGAGGTGGAAGAGAGGTTTCCAGACAGAGGGGACAGCAAGCACAAAGGCGCAGGCTGACAGAAGCATAGTGCATTTGGGACAATGGTATGTTCAGCGCATCAGGGAGAGTTGGAAGTGGCTAGTGTGATTCTGGAATTGAAGGCAGACAGGTGAGTAGGGCAAGAGCCTGCAAGACCATGGTGTCCACTTGAAGAGTTTATTCTAAGGGCAATGGGGACCTTTGAATGTTTTCTAAATACATAGAGGAAAGAGCTGTATTCCACTATGTGAACATATTCATGGATGTTTCCA
>NC_048221.1:11646493-11708404 GCF_002007445.2 Ailuropoda melanoleuca
TGAATGTTTTCTAAATACATAGAGGAAAGAGCTGTATTCCACTATGTGAACATATTCATGGATGTTTCCAGTGGGGCTTCCTATGAGGGTGTTCTTACGACATCTAGTACATGTCCTTTAGTGGATTAATGCTTATGTGTTGGGTTGGGTCTATAGTTAGGTGCATAAATACCAACTCATAGGGAATACCTATGTTCAGCTTGAATACATACTGTCAAACAGTTTTCCAAAGTGATTTACCAAGAGGAACATTTTAAGCACAAGCAGCATGGTCAGATTCCTAGTTGTAGAGGCCCCTCTGGCTGGTGTGAGGGAACCAGCCTGCTGAGGGCTGGTTGGGTGGACAGTCGCAAGAAGAGATGGGGAGAGGTGCTAAGTGACATAAGTCAAGCAGAGAAAGACAATTATCATGTGGTTTCACTCATATGTGGCCTATAGGGAAGAGCATGGAGGACCACAGGGGAAGGGAGGGAAAACTGAAGGTGGGGAGATCAGAGAGGGAGACCAAGCATGAGAGACTTTGGACTCCAGGAAACAAACTGAGAGTTTCAGAGGGGAGGGGGGTAGGGGCTGGGCTAGCCGCGTGATGGGTATTAAGAAGAGAACGTGTTGTGATGAGCACTGGGTGTTATACGCAACTAAGTAATCATTGAACACTACATCAAAAACTAATGATGGCTATGGTGGCTAAATAAGCATAATAAAAAATTTAAAAAAAATTAGATGGGGAGAGGTGCACGAGGGCATCCTGGATGGGGTGCAGTGGGAAACTGGGGTTGATTTCAGACAGAGAATGGACAGTGTTGCTGATTGGACTGAGGGAGACAGGAAGTGAACTGTTTCTACTTCTAACACTCAAGACACCTAATGTGTGAGTTCTTTCCACACCAACGACCAATTCCACAACTACACAGACACTACCTTGGTGTCCTGTAATTCTGTTCAATTCTGACACTTACTACCTGGGGATGCCAGTCACAAGTATTCACTGCCCAGGGTACCTGCAGTTCTGCCTGACGTGGCTACAAAGGTGGGGGTTTCCTCATTCCCCCATTTCCGTTTGGATACTTTGCTAGAATGACTTACAGAAATCAGGAAAATTCAACACCTACTCTTCCCAGTTTATTATGAAACAACAACTCAGGTACAGCCAAACAAAAGAGATGCATCCTGCAAGGTATGGAGGAAGGAGGGAGGAACTTCCATGCCCTCTCTGGACATGGCACCCTCTTAGCACCACCATGTGTTCACCAGCTGGGAAGGTTTCTGAATCCCATTGTTTAGGGAGTTCTTATGGAGGTTTGATTACACAGACATGATTAATTAAATCCTTCATCCTTATTGAGTATGAATCTGTAGCTCCTCTCCCCTCCATGGACGTTCCAAGTCTCTAATCACCCCTTGGTTGTTCTGGTGAGCAGCCCCCTTCCTAAAACTATCCAGGAGTCCCCAGCCACCACTCATCACCAAGCCACCATAACACTCCTGAGACAGGGTCCTAGAGGCTGTGTCTCAGGAACTGGACAAAGACCAAATGTGTTATTAGAGCCCAAGGATGCACACACTAAATGGATTCACTGCCTTGGATACCATGACAATAGAGATAGGGTAAATCGACCAAGAGGAGAAATGGGGCTATCCAGTTTGGCCAGAAGACACTGAACACTTCCATCAACCAAGAGAAACCATCCTGCAAGACCCAGCTCTAAATTACCCTTATTCTGGGAAGACTTCCAGCTGCCTTGACCCCAGGGCAGAGCCCTGGATTCCCACTCTGGGCTGCTCCAGCTCCTGCCTTCCCTCTGACCCTGCCCTGAACCCACGGTCTTGAGGGCATCTAATCCACTCCTGTCTCCCCCGAGACTGGGAGCTCCTAGTCCTTGGC
Source organism: Ailuropoda melanoleuca (assembly GCF_002007445.2). NCBI lineage: Eukaryota > Metazoa > Chordata > Mammalia > Carnivora > Ursidae > Ailuropoda > Ailuropoda melanoleuca. The sequence continues at coordinate 11,648,379 of NC_048221.1, forward strand.
AGCGGCTGGGACTCCCTGGGCAGAGAGAGACAGCAGGAAGCCTAGATTGTGTTGAGTGTTAGAGTAAGGAGCAGAGGCTGCGGGTCCCCGGAGGTCCTCTGATGATCCTCCTGGCCTCTCCAGACCCTGAGGGCAGCCTTGCAGGTTGGTGTCCTGGGGAGGCCCTGGGGAGCAGCCTCCTGGGAAGCTGCAGCAGGGATAAAGCACACAGCATCTGTTCCAGGAGCCAGGACGTCTGGCCCCATACCTGCCCCTGTGTGCTGCTGACAGCCTCAGGCAGGAGAGCTTCTTCTGCCCTCCCTTGCTGGCTACTTTCTGAAAGAGGCAACCCAGGCTGAAGGGGACCAGGAGGGACAGGGTAGGTGGCAATACTTGGACAGTTGTGGGGAGGGAGACCCAGACTGAATATGGGGACAGAGTCTGGAACAAGGGTCAGAAGGCAGGTTCGTACTACTGGGCAGCTGCTGGGGGTCTTCTCAGGATGCCCATTCTGGGTCTTGGGTACTCCACCCAGCCTAGTGTCCTTTGCAGCTTCTAGGTCAGTGGTTCTCAGCCCAGGGTGATTCTGCCCCACAGGGGATGGGTGCAAATGTCTGCAGACAGTTTTGGTTGTCATGAATCAGGAAGGGGGGGATGTACTGGCATCTGGTTGTGAGGCCAGGGATACTGTTGAACATATAAAATGCACAGGGCAGCCATCATCCCAGAGAAAGACATGGCCCCAAGTGCCAGGAGTAATGAGGATCAGAAACCTTGCTCCAGGTGTGTAACTTGTCTGTGCTGTTGTGTCCTGACTTGGGTGACAGTGGTCTTTGCTGTCCTGGAGAGTAACTTTGTGGGGGAGGCAGAGGGTTGAGCTGGATGCGTTCCTGTGATAGGTGACATGGACTCTGCACCTGTGTGTGAGTCACCCTCTGTAAAACCAGAGTAGACAGAATTCTCTCCTGCACCTGTCAGAGGAGACTGGGGAGCCCAGCCCAGAAAACTGATGCCCCTCCACCCAGCAGGAGGTGGGAAGGCAGCCTATAACAATGAGACAGGGACTCGGTGAGAGGGTGGAGGTTGCACCAGCCACTCGTGGAACTGAGTTGTCAGGTTACCAGAGGTACTAGGGGTGCCCCTGGGGTCAGACACCATGAGTTTACAATGGGGCCGGTTGGTGCCACGTGGTACAGACTGAGGACAGAAAACAGTTTGGAGGACAGAAAAGATGTTGAATTCAGTGATCACTACCCATATTAGGTGAACATGGGTCCTTTCTGTGAATGCTCGTGGTCCTTCTCCAGACAGTTCTCTGCTTACTCCCATTTTTCGTTCAGGGAAAGGAACTCAGAACTGGAACTATCTTTCTCAAAAGCACACAGCAATAGGGAACCATAGCTGGGACTTGAAGCCTGGCTCTGATGACTGCATCAGATGTCTGTTTCAGACAATGCTCTCTGGAAGCCTGAATGGAGTGGGAGCAGAGGAGGAGCCTGAGGCAGTGAGCAGTGCAGGGGAGGGAGGTGGAGCCACACAGATGGAGAGGTGCAGACCACAGGGGCAGCTATTTTGTAGGTGGAAGGGATGCTAAGTGAAGGGGGATGAGGCACAGAAGGGGGCTGACACTGGTGTCTGAGTTTCTGGGTGGGACAGCTGCACGGCCACAAGACAACTTCCAGGTCATCAGCACAGCCTTCGTCACTCCAGGAAGGTCCCTCCCTGTCCTGCCACTTCTGTGTCCTCTAGGCTCCAGGTTGATCCCTATTGTGGAGGACCCTTGGGAACAAGGCCCCAGGGAGACCACGGGGTGCAATGACGGCTGGGCCCTGTCCCAAGCCTTGGATTTCAGGAGGTCTGGGCAGCAAATGAGGCTCATATCATTCATAAAAATAGTTTTGCTTTATTTTATGGCAGATGACAGGTGCAGAGGTTTGAGTCAATGGTATTTCTGGTTCCCTGCTTGTGATTATCATTGATTTTCACAACATCCTTCTCTTATTTTGTTCATGTTCCCTTTCTGCCACCTTGTTTCCCTCCAGTTTCAACAACCACTCTAACACACTGAAGGTATGCCCTTTGGTTTGTGTATGCTCTTATACATAGGTATGCTTCTCTGTGCATATCTATGTTGTAAATTTTCTTTTTCCTTTTTTAATTTCATAGAAAATTGGTCACTTTTAGATTTAAAAGAATATAAAATTTTACAGTAAAATGTAAAATTTTTAAATTTATAAAAATTTTTACTATAAATTATATAGTAAATTTCTTAGTTTACAGAAAAACCCATACCTCCTCTCTCCTGCATACCCTTTTCCTCTTTTACCTCTTGTGTTAGTGTGGGTCATTTGTTCCAATTAGTGAACCAATATGGATACATTATTATTAACTCTGTCCACAGGTTACATTAGGGTTCACTGTCTGTGTTGCACATTCTGTGGGTTTGACAAATGTATAGTGACATGTATCTACTGTTACAGCATCATCCAGAATAGTTTCAGTTGCTCTGTATTTCATGTGCCCAAATGGAATTATGTAGAGCACTCATCTGGTTTTTGCTTCATTCACTCTATGTTTTGTGGGCTAATTTAGGCTGTTGCATGTGCATCCAACTGCTGCCTGGGCCTCCAGTGTTTGCATCCAGCCCATGTGACCTGCCCTCTTCCCACTTAGGGACAAGCAGCTTTTCCCATTCCTCCCTACAAGCAATGCTACAAAACATCCCTGACATGCTCCCCTATAGATTCCTGTGAACAACGGAGATGGATGCTCAGGAGCACAGGTGCTGGTGCACAGAGCACAGGAACTCTGAATTTGCACCCTCTAGTTCCCACAGGCAGTGCACGAATATTGCTTTCTCTCCATATCCTGATCAGCACTGCACACTTTCTAATTTGGATAATTGAATAGGTAGTCACTGAATTTCCACTGCATTTCCCTTCCTTTCTCTCCCTCCATCCCTTCCTCTTGTTTTTTAAGCATGTTTTCCTTTGCCTGTGTTACACCCTCTATGAGTTCTCTGCTCACATCTTTGCTCATTTCTGTATTGAGCTTTCTACTTCTTGTAGATGGAACTGATTTCTCCTTTATTCTACCTCCTATTCCCTGGTCACTTGTGGAAAATGAAAATGATCTTTCCCCATCTTTCCGTCCACTCTTAACTGGATCCAGGACATCTCGTGTTGAACAAACACTCTTCATGTTGATGTTTTCATTCTTTCAAAATCACCTAATGTTTGTGCTTCCAGAGTTTAAGAAGTCCTTCTCCACTCTTAGATCCACAAAATTCTTCTCCTACACTTTCTCCTATTAACTCCTCAGTGTCCTATTTTATATTTATGTCCCGAATCCTGGAATCCACCCTTGTGTGTTGTCTTGGGCAGAAATTCAGATTGACTTTGCTCACAGAAGGACCAGTTTTCCTACCACAAAATCCTAAACAGTCCACTGTTCCCCTTTGATTTGTGCTCCCACCTCTATCACACCTTCAGCTGTGAATCTGGGGGGAGGTTTTCTGAGGTATCCAATCAATTTGATCTGTGTCTGTGTCTGTTCCAGGTTCACATTTAAAAATGCCTATGATGAGTATGATGTCTCTGATGAGTTTCCATACCTGACAGAGCATTTCCTTCCGATTGACTCCCATTTTTAGAAGATTGGTATAGGCTTGCACTGACCTTATTTTTCAAAGGAATTTGAGGAAACTTCTATGAAATGTGCAGTTGATTCACTGGAAATGTAAATGCGGTTGCACTGATGCCATAATTTGAGGAAGACGTGTCAAAGACCCCAGCGGAGAGTGTAAATTGTTCTGCATGTGTTCAAATCCCCTTCTACCTTTCATTAATGGTAAAAATTTCTGAATTTAGAGGTATTGCATGTGTTTGATTGATTCCTAGATATTTTATAACAGAGGCTTCCAAAGTGTGATATGAGGACCCTGGGGTCCCAGAGACCCTTTTTGGGAGACCATCAGGTCCTCACTTTTCCAATGAAGGTGAGGATGCATTTTCATCCTATGTCAATGAAACCACATATTGCCACAGGCTGAATGAAGAAGTAGATACAAGCATCATCTTGTTTCCCATCCAGCCAGCATGGGACAAATGTGCTAAAATGTTAAAAACAAAAATACAAATAGCAACAACAAACCCCCCCCAAAAAAAACCCAAACCCAAAACAAAACAAAACAAAACAAAAAAACCACTCTTGTCACTAAATGTTAACTTTGTAAAAGTAGTTACTTTCCTAAAAATATGTTACTTACAAAGACATTGAATAGGTTGACTCTTCTTCTGAATGTATCCATAACTGAATATTGTCAGAGAATCTCAGTGTTCCTCTCTAAGACGGGAAACATGGGGAGTGATAATGCATCCAAACAAAAGCCCACTAGAGGCTCAAATTTTCTTGAGTGTAAGGAATTGCCAGACCAAAAGCTGGAGAGTTGTTTCTTTACACTTTGTGTCACTCTTGGGAATGGTATCTTACTTTTTACTTCAAATTCGTATTTTGAATGATTACTACTAGTGCAATTCTATGAGAAATGCTGGTATTTGGAAGCAGATCTTGTCTTCTGCAGCTCTGCGCTCTCTTTCGCTGTAGTATGTTCTGTCTTCATTCTTTTAGTTTTTCTGTTGGAGGAACAGGTCTCTTCCTTACATACCTCTCCTCTCTTACATACCTTCTTTCTTTTCTTTCCTTAGGGCACCCCTCAGGGCTTTCAGTTCCATGCTAAGGAACAGCAGAAACAGTGAGTATCCTTGTCATTTTCCCAATCCTGACACACTGCATTTAAAGTTCCTCCATTTCATATATTTTCTAGGGTATATTGTTATAATGATTCATGATCTTTATTCTGGTCGCCCTTGTTCCCTCTGTAATCTGAGCAGATGCAGCATCCACGGCTGGTCAGAACTACAGCATGGTGTCTGAATTCATCCTCGTGGGCTTCTCCACCTTCCCACAGCATCTCCTGCCTGCCTTCTTCCTGCTGTACCTGCTGATGTATCTGTTCACGCTGCTGGGAAACCTGATCATCATGGCCACTGTGTGGAGTGAGCGTGGCCTGCACACACCCATGTACCTCTTCCTGTGCGCCCTGTCCACCTCCGAGATTCTGTTCACTGTTGCCGTCACCCCTCGCATGCTGGTTGACATGCTCTCCAGCCACCGCTCCATCACCTTTGTGGCCTGTGCCAGCCAGATGTTCTTCTCCTTCACATTCGGCTTCACCCACTCCTTCCTGCTCATGATCATGGGCTATGACCGCTACGTGGCCATCTGCCACCCCCTGCGCTACAACGTGCTCATGAGCACCCGCACCTGTGCCCGTCTGGTGTCCTGGACCTGGGCTGGGGGCTCAGTCATGGGGATGATGGTGACCCTGATAGTTTTTCACCTCACCTTCTGTGGGTCTAATGTGATACATCATTTTCTCTGCCACGTGTTTTCCCTCCTAAAGTTGGCTTGTGGGAATGAGAATTCGTCTGTCTCCTTGGGTGTGATCCTGGTGTGTGTCACAGCTCTGATGGGCTGTTTATTCCTCATCGTCCTCTCCTATGTCTTCATTGTGGCTGCCATATTGAGGATCCCCTCTGCTGAGGGCAGGCACAAGACCTTCTCCACATGTGTGTCCCACCTCACTGTGGTCATTGTGCACTACAGTTTTGCCTCCATTATCTACCTCAAGCCCAAGGGCCCCCATTCTATGGACAGTAACACTCTGATGGCCACCACCTACACAGTCTTCACTCCCTTTCTCAGCCCGATCATTTTCAGCCTCAGGAATAAGGAGCTCAAGAACGCCATAAAGAAAAGCTTCCAGAGAAAATTCAGTCCCCTAAGCTCCTGATGGCCAGTTTGGTGGTGAGGAAATGGGATAGCTGGGCTGGGGATAATGACTCTCTCCATAGGACTATTGTAGGGTTTCAGTATATGAAAATACTGAATAGGTATTTTTGGATGCATCTATAGGTGTTGGATGCATGCTTCAAATTTCATTTTCTTCAATTTGTTTGCCCTCTCCTTGTATAGGAACTAGAGATCATCATCTCTTGTTCTTGACTCCATGTGCTGAAGTGCATCCCATTACCTCTGTATAAGAGTGTGTTTTCTATGTATGGGCCAGAGGGGGCCATCACATGGATGTGTTTGAGCACTCATATCAATGGTTTCTTGAATGGAAATGCAAAGGAAGACTTTGCTTCCTCCAGCATAAGTATAAACAGAAATAAGCATAATAATGAATGCCACCAGCATCAGGGCTTTTCTTTTGGGCATTGTGTCCAGTGTTTTATAATTACTCTTTAATATGAAAATGTACAAAAAAGTAAATAAACTCTTTGTCTCCATGACGGTAGTTAATGCTGTCTAGTTCCTTCTGTCTTTGTAGGTAATAGATCCTAAGGGAATATTTCTATACTGATCCGAGTTGAGTGAAGGATGTCAGAATATGAAGTGAAGAGAAAGAGGGACAAAGGGACTAGGGAGGGAGTGAGAGTGGTGGAGGAGAGGGCTCAGTTTTTGAATAAGAACACACAGAAAGTTGAAAGTGTGTTGCTACCTGACATCTTATGGAAATTATTTTCCCTTCTTCCCCACATTACTTTCAGTGAAATATCAAATTCTCATTCTTGTGTTTTACTTGAATCTATCTGGAGGATGTTTGGAGGGCACAGTAATATCTTAGGATGGCACAAAAAGAGATCAGGGTATGGGTACCTTCTTTATCGGATGAGAAATGTTGGTGGACGTCACTCATGAATGAAGGAGTCACATGCAACTTTAGATCTGTCTGAGTCCCATGCTGGGGTTGGGAATACCATATATCTGAACATCCAAGAAGAGGGCCTTTGAGTTTTGTTGGATTTATTTATTTATTTATTTATTTATTTATTTATTTATTCATTATGACATGTTAGTCACCATACAGTGCATCATTAGGTTTTGATGTAGTGTTCCATGATTCATTGTTTGCGTATAACACCCAGTGCTCCGTGCAATACGTGCCCTTCTTAATACCTTCACCGGGCTAGCCCATCCCCCCACTCCCCTCCCCTCTAAAACCCTCAGTTTATTTCCTGGAGTCCATAGTCTCTTGCGGTTCATTTCCCCCTCTGTTTACTCCCCCCTACATTTTTCCCTTCCTTCTCCTAACAATCTCAAGAGGGCCTCTTGTTGGCGTAAGTTCATACTCAAAGCTGTGGCCAGATACATGGGCTGCAGGCAGGAGACATTTTATAATAATAAATGTAAGAATGGCTAGCACATATGAGTACCTGTCATTTGCCAAATCTTGTGGTAAGGGTTTCCTGTGAACTCACTCTTCTAAGTCTCAAAGTAAATTATTATTTCTGCACATTTAGTTATGACCCACATCTATTACTATTCACATTTTTGAAATGCAGAAAGTGATATTCTGGGAGATGCTTCGTCTCCAGCCACACTGCCTGGAAGTGGTGAAGCAGGAATCCATTACAATCTGCATGTAAGTGCACTTGGTGATCAGGAATGCACCTCCCTCAGCACCTGCAGAGAGAAATGTGGTTGTGACCAGGAGGGGAAGGCTGTCATTAGAAGGAATTGATAACCTTCAGGGCTGGAGGGCAGGTGCAGCCCCAGGCACACACTCCCCTTTCACACAGCCAGAGAGAAACATTGATTCCAGAGGAGTTACAGAGATGCTTTGTCACATCAACACTGACAATGAGACACTGGGTTTCCTTTTCACTGTTTTACAATTATTGATGTTAATGACCAATGCCACCTAAGATGGCCTTATCCAGAGCCTGTGACTATGTTCCCTTACCCAGTGCAAATGAGATGCAGTTAAGGATCTGAGACAGAGTGATGCCCTGGGTCATCCAGATGGGCTTGCTATACTTGCATGTGTCCTTCTAAAAGGGGGCAGGCGGGGTCAGACACACAGAGAAGTGGGGGATGTTACACTGGAAGGAGGGATTGGAGTAACTGAGGAGGGAACTTTGAGCCAAGAAATGCCTGCTGCTTCTGGAAGCTGGGAAAGAAGGAGATAGATTCTCCCCTGGGTCACCCAAAGAACGCAGCCCTGCTCACACCTTGACTCAAACCTGGTGTCCTGATTTCGGCTTCTGGCCTCCAGCATAGAGGAGAACAGATGTGCGTGGTTTTAAGTCACCAGGTTTATGTGCTTGTTACAGCGGCCCTAGAAAACTGACTCATGAAATGGTATCCTTCATTCTATTTGATTTATTTATGACAAAATGAGTTTCAAGCCAGATCCTTGGGCCATTCTTCTCTATGGAGAAGACTTAGGACGTTGATATCGCTCATGAGAAAGGCTGAGTATCCTTGGAAGTCCATCAGCAAAGGTGAAGGAGTCCTGATAGGCCGGCTGCAGGATTTGCTCATTGGCAGCAAGGCTCTTGGAGCCTTGTGAGGACACACATGACCGTGTAGCTGTAGGGTATCCAGCCCAGGGCCTGGGGAGCCCAGCCTCCGTGTGTACTTATGACTCTTCTATTTGCTGAGTCCTTCACTTCCATAGAATGTGTGGAAAGTCGCTAAGTTTTCCAGTAGGGGAAAAAAAGGTAAAACCACAGCTCTTGACACTCTTAGAGCATTTTGCAGCCTGCACATGGCGAGAGAGCTGGCTGTCTGCGCTTCGTTGTAGTTCCTATTAATTATTTTTGAATAACATGATTGCTGTACAGCAAACATTGGTACTCTATTCCCCCAACCCGTGAATCTCCGCATTAGATTGTAAGCTCCTCAGAGTCAGGGTCTCTGTCTTGCTTACCATTGTAGCCCTACTATGCTTGACACATAGTAGGTACTTAATAAATATTTGTTAATTGCCTGAAAAACTCAATTTAGTGAGTAAGTAATATTCTGGTGCAACTACAATATTATAGTATGCTATAATTGTATTGTTCCATTAGATAAAACAATATATATTAAATTATATATAGATTATATTATATACACTGTATTACATATGATAGTATATATAACATATAATATACTGAATTAATATGTTACATATATTAATATGATATTAATATATAATACACAGTGTATATTTTATATATTATATGACATATACTATATACCAATATATAGCTAATATAATTCCATAACATAATTATGGAATAATTATCTAATAATATTATATAATTATAAAACATAATTATATTATAATAGTGACATATAAAACATAATCATATATAATTATATAAACAATTATATTATAATATATTATGCATATATTATTACATATTATGTATTTTATTACATATTGTTATTGGTAATTATTGATTAATTATAATGCATTTTATATAACATATAAAGTTGTTACATATAATATGTAATGTAATTTAATTATTGTAAAATGCTATGATAATATATAATTATTAACATAACATATAATCGATTACACAGTATATATTTTTAATGTATGATTATATATTAATGTGATTACAATATGTAATATAATAACAATTTAATGAAATACAATACTACATAACATATAATATTACATTTTAATACCAATAGATATAAAGCGACTTATTATAGGAAGAAATAAGGAACCAACCCAAAGCTGGTTTGGGCTTTTTTGGAGCAGTGTTTTAAAACAACACAAATTTTTTTAACAGATTTTCATGCAGATAATTTGTAGAGTTTTGTGTAAAAAGAAAAAAGCTACCATGTAATACTTACTAAGGCTTGCACACAGCTCAGAGTTGATGCAAGCATACTGGACATAGTGATGTGAGATGGGCATTATCCTTTCAGAGATGGAATGCCAACCAGCACCAGATGTTCCAATTCAAATTTTTTTATTAGAGATCACAGTATACATTTTTTAAGGAAAGACTGGACTTGTTTTTTTCTTGAATTTTCCCTTCCTTCTTAGAAAAATAGCTGGAGGCACCTAAAAGCTCTGAAGTAGGACTCAACCCAGGTGTGGCTGAACACAGACCCTGATCTCCTTTCATTGATGTTTGAGAATAGTAGTCATAATAATTATTAATATTATTTCGAATACTTACTATTCACCAGGACCTGTGCTGAGCACTTGAGGTGAATGATCTTATGTAACCCGAGCAGGTCTGTGAAGCACAAACCATTACTATGAACACCATGTTGCAGAGGGACTGGCCATGGTTAGGGGTGAGGAGGGACCCTTCCAGGAAGTCCTCCCAGGCAGGGCTCAGTAGAGACCCCGAGTCACGTCCACTGGGCCTTCATCCCTCCTTCCCCAGCAGGGATGGTTGCCAGATGCGGGTTACACCACAGCTCCATGTCTGAAGTCATCCTTAAGGGTTTCCCAGCCAATGGTAGTGGGAAACTCACAGGATCAAAATAAAGAGGGTGAGCTGTCAGAGAGATCACATGCCATTAACATTTGGCAAATTACCAACCCAAATAGACAATTCACCAGTAAAAGTTGGGTAATTAGGCGTTGAACATTATCAACAACAACAACAAAAAGAACATTATATCAAAAACCAATGTGTACTATACCTTAGCTAATTGAATTTAAATTTTAAAAAAGTCGGGTTTGATGAGTTCTTTAGAGACTTTGGATACAATCCCTTTATCTGATTTGTCATTTGCAAATATCTTCTCCCATTCTGTTGGTTTTGTTGACTGTTTCCTTGCTGTGAAAAAGCTTTTTATCTTGAGGAAGACCCAATAGTTCATTTTTGCCCTTGCTTCCCTTGTTTTTGGTGATGTGTCTAGGAAGAAGTTGTGTCAGCTGAGGTCAAAGAGGTTGCTGCCTTGTTCTCCTCAAGGATTTTGATGGATTCCTGTCTCACATTAAGGTCTTTCATCCATTTTGAGGCTATTTTTGTGTGTGGTGTAAGGAAATGGAACTAGAGGGTACTATGCTAAGCGAAATAAGTCAATCAGAGGAAGACAATTATCCTATGATCTCACTGATATGTGGAATTTAAGAAACAAGGCAGAGGATCAAAAGGGAAGAGAGGAAAAAATGAAACAAGATGAAACCAGAGAGGGAGACAAACCATAAGAGACTCCTAATCTCAAGAAACAAACTGAGGGCTGCTGGAGTGCAGACGGGTGGGAGGGATGGGGTGGCTGGGTGATGGACATTGGGGATAGTATGTGCTACGCTGTGTATCGTGTAAGACTCATGATCCACAGACCTGCACCCCTAAAACAAATCATACATTATATGTTAATAATAAAAAATTTAAAAATAAAGGAAAAAAAGTTGGGTAATTGGGGAGAAATGTGCACTATGCATGAAGGAGAACAAAACTTTCAAAATACAGATAGAAAGCAGAATTTTGAGAAAAGATTTATCCCAGGACGTGGGAACCGGGGAGATAGATACTGCTTTGCTACTTTATGAAGCTTCCCAAGACTACTGGAGTCAGAGGTATTGGCAACGGCACATTGAAAATACCACTTGCATCTCTTCTGTCCTGGTTGGTTTAATTGCCCTCCCCAAAGACCCAGGTTGTTGGATGGATTTCCACTTGCTGCATGGATGATGCACCCCTTTTGCATTTGTGTTCTTCACTCCACTTCAGGGTGAGACACTGTGAAGAGGAATAGACTCCCAAGGAATGAAGACTTTCCTCCTGTGTCCACTTTCAATTGAGATCCAGTAGAGAGGCATTTACCAGATGGGTGCAGCTCAGCAAGGTCATGACAATGACGCATTACTAGAGGTTTCATAGGCGGATAAGAAAGAAGTCTTAAAATTGATGTCACGTGGAAACTCCTTCTAAAATGACTTTCAGCACCTGCGTTCTCTGCATCACCTTCTTCAAGGCTCTGAACCACCAGCTCTCTCTTTCCCTAAAGACACCATTACTACCAGCAATAAGATCTTCACCTCGCTCTCACTGTTCCCTTCCCCACCCAGCAGAGCCGGTAGCCCTATCAGGTGCAGCCACCACTTCTTCCCTTTCGTTGCCTGGATGTCTCTCTGTGCAAATGCTAACCTACAGAAATCTCTCTCTTCTCCTTCCTTCCCTCCATCCTCACACCCAATGCTCCAATCAGAAATAAGTCTATACCTATGACTTCAAAGGCATTGAGAAATTATAAATAATAAGCCCTTTTTTTTGCTGGCACAAATTGCCTTTTTCCCCTCTTTACAGGCTTTTAGGAATAAAGAGATCCTATATTAAAAGTGCTTAATATAGTGTAGTGCCCAACATACAGTATATACTCATATGGCAACTATTATTAGATTTTAGCATTGTTGTACCAGCAGCAGGGGTTGCAGCCCAGGAGACAGAAATAAATTTACTGTTTGCTAATTGAATCTGAATAATGTATATGCCCATACATGTGTGTGGTGACTCCCTTTCCCCACATTATATAATCACAGGCATGGGCAGTCGATGGCAGTTCACACAGGGTCATTTTCAAGGAGATTGCAACCACACTGAACCAGTCAAATCGAAGATACAGCCCCTACTTTATGCTATGTACAAAAATTAATTCAAAATGGATCAAAGGCCTAAATGTAGGAGCTACAACTATAATGTTCTTAGAGGACAGCATAGCTGTGCATCTCCATGACTTTGGATTAAGCAATCATTTCTGAAACACGACACCAAAACCATAAGCAATGAAAGAAACCAATGCATAAATTGGATGTCATCAGAATTAAAATCTTCTGTGCAGCAGAGAATACTGACAAGAGAGTGAAAGACAACCCATAGAATGTGAGACAATACTTGAAACTCACATATCTGATAAGGGCCTTGTAACTAGAAACTATAAAGAATTATTACAACTTAATTAAATACAAACCAGTCAATTTTAAAAATAGGTGAAATAACTCAACAGCGTTTCTCCAAGAACACATAGATGTGGCCAACAAGCATGTGATGAGATGCACAACATCATTACTTATCCGAGAAATGCAAATCAAAACCACCATGACATACCAGTTCTTAGCACCCAGATAGCTATAACTAAGAGGAGAGGTAATAACAAATACTGTCAAAGATGTGGAGGAATTTGAACCCTAACACATTGCTGGTGGGAATACAGAGGGGTGCAGCCACTTTGCAAAACAGTCTGGAACTTTTTTAAAAAAATTAAACATAGGGTTACCATTGGATCCAAAAAATCCACTCCTTCATTCAGCAGTATGAAACCATATATTCATGAAAAAAGGGTACACAAACGTTCCTAGTGGCATTATTTAAAATAGCAAAAAGTAGAAATACTGAGAAGTTCAGCAAGTGATAAACGAACAGATGAAACACAGTATGTTCCATTATCAACAATAGGCAAACTATGGAGACAGCCCCAACGTCCATTGAGTGATGAATGGATAAGGAAGATGTGGTATATATGTACAACAGAATATCACTCAGCCAGCAGAAAAATGAAATCGTGCCATTTGCAATGACATGGATGGAGCTAGAGGGTATTATGCCAAGCGAAAAGTCAGTCAGAGAAAGACAAATACCATATGATTTCACTCATATATGGAATTTAAGAAACAAAACAGATGAAGGTAGGGGGAGGGGGGAAAGAGAGAGGGAAATAAGCCATAAGAAACTCTTAATGATGGAGAACAAACTGAGGGTTGATGGAGGGAGGTGGGTGAGGGATGGCCTAGATGGGTAATGAACATTAAAGAGGGCTCTTGTGATGAACACTGGGTGTTGTATGTAAGTGATAAACCGCTGAATTCTACTCCAGAAACCAATATTGCTCTGTATGTTAAATAACTGAAATTTAAATTCGAAAAAAGGAAAAGAAATACAGTAAGTCCATACAGCGGAATAGTATTTGGCAATAAAAAGGAATGAAGGTCTGATATATCTACAACATGAAGGAACCTTGAACACATTGGGCTAAGTGAAAGAACTCAGTCAAAAAGACCACCTAATGTAATTCCATGAATGTGAAATGTTCAGAACAAGCAAAGGGGAGTGAACAAGTCATGGGGATGAAAGGTACAGCATAGGGAATGTAGTCAGTGGTATTGTAATGGCATTTGTGGTGTCGAATCACTACGTTGTACAATCGAAATTAATGTAACATCATGTGGCAACTTCAAGTAAAAAAAATTTTAACATTATTTTCTGAAAAAAAAAACTGGTTTCCTAAGGCTGGGGGTTATAGGTGTTGGGGAAGAAATGGGGACTGAATGGGTAGAGTTTCCTTTTTGGGTGACAAAAATGTTTCAAATTGATTGTGGAGTTGATCACATGACTCTGAATATACTAGAGACCAATTGACTTGTGCACATTAAATGGGTGAATTATATGGCATGTGGACCATATCTCAACAAAGCTGTTTGATTACAAATAAAACTGATATCCAAGACACAACCAGGGGAGGAAGAAGAAGAAAAGGTCACATTTATTGAGCACCTGCTACGTCATGGGTGTTGTCACACACCTTTTGACCAATCTTACTAGGTAGTCATTGTTAACCCCATTGTACAGATGAGGGTATGGTCATCCTTCTACCTTCTTCTAAAACCACCTTCACACTGGCCACTTAGATGCCAGAGGGATAGAGTTTGCTAAGGGAGGTCTTCTTCATGGCGGTCTTCAGCTCCTTATTCCTGAGACTGAAGATGATGGGACTGAGGAAGGGCGTGAGGACCGTGTAGGTGATGGCCATCAGGGTGTTGCTTTCCTGGGAGTGCAGACTCTTGGGCTTGAGGTAGATGATAGAGGCAAAGCCATAGTGCACAACGACCACAATGAGGTGGGACGCACAGGTGGAGAAGGCTTTGTGCCGGCCCTCAGCAGAGGGGATTTTCAAGATGGCGGCCACAATTAAGATGTAGGAGAGGAGGATGAGGAGAAAGCAGCCCAACAAGACGGTGATACATACCAGCCCCACACCCAGGGCCACCACTGGTACATCAGTTCCACAGGCCAGCTTCAAGAGAGGAGGCACATGACATAAAAAATGGTGGATCTCATTGGGTCCACAGAAGGTAAGGTGGAAAATGGCTGTGGCCACCACCAACCCTATGACTGAGCCACCAGCCCAGGACCAGGCTACCAGGCAGATGCAGGTGCATGGACTCATGAACATACTATAGCGCAGGGGGTGGCAGATGGCCACATAGCGGTCATAGCCCATGACAGTGAGCAGGAAGGAGTGGGTGAAGCCGAATGTGAAGGAGAAGAACATCTGGCTGGCACAGGCCCCAAAGGCAATGGTGTGCTGGGTGGAGAGCAGGTCGGCCAGCAGGCGGGGGGTGATGGCCAAGGTGTAGAGGATCTCGGAGATGGACAGGGTGCACAGGAAGAGGTACATGGGTGTGTGCAGGCTGCGCTCACTCCAGACAGTGGCCATGATGAGCAGGTTCCCCAGCAGCGTGAACAAGTACATGAGCAGGAACAGCAGGAAGAAGACAGGCAGGAGATGTGGAGGGAAGGTGGAGAAGCCCACGAGGATGAATTCAGACACGGAGCTGTGGTTTAGATCCATAGTGGCGGCCATCCCTGGGTGGAGAGAGAGTGAAGGCTGCCTGGTGGGAAGGAGCTCTGGGTCTGTGCTGAGCCAGCCTGGGAGGACTTTCCCAGTGAGGGGGGGAAGGGGCACACCCTGCAGACCATGGCCAGTCCCTCTGCCACCCGCTGCCTATGATGACTGTCAGTGCTCTGCAGAGCTGTTTGGGGTTCACAGAAGATTGTGAGCCTCAAGTGCACAGTACAAGCCCAGGTGTGTAGTAAGAACACAGTAAAAAGTAATACTGATCATAATAATTACAACTACTATTGTTACTACTATTGACTCCATGAACAATCACCTGGTTTCCCTGCCTTTGAACATGCTGGCCACTCCATGCTTCTCTACATCTCTGTGATTTCCAATCCTTCCTGAATTTTATGTGCAAGCTACTCCCTAATTGCTCTCTTCAGCTGGAGGTCCCCTCTCCTGTTGGCATGGAGAGGATGTAGATTCTGGTTAATTCTCAGCATTATCCCCTACCGGCTCACTGGGAACATGGAATAATAATCCTTATGCCACAAGGCTTGTGTGACACTCAGGGGAGCTAATTCACATTCAGCTCTTAGCTACTGTTGCTGTTGTGTGATCTAACTTGTGTGACTCCCCACAAGGACGTGGCACTGACCAGCATCAGCAGAGCCACATTCTCTGACCCCTGCTGGGCACTCTATCTCTGGTCACTTACCAATGCTCTTCTCTGAATGTTCTTCCCTCTCCTCGAGCCCTGCCCACTCTCCTCTCCCCAGCCTCCTGCTTTGGGGAGCAACCAAGGCTCACGGCTGTGGCTTCTCTCATATCCTTCCCTGAGTGGCAACAGACTCACATGTGCCCCAGCTCCCTGTGAGGGCAGCTGTCCTTCCAAGCACTTGCTCCATCCAGTGTTCCTTCTCTGTCTTTCTGTCTCTCTGTCTTCCTCTCTCTGCCACCAACAGACTTGATGCAAAAATCCAACATCTTTTTTAAAATGCAGGATGGATCCAAGATGAATGGATAAACAAAAAGTGGTATAGCCATATGACGGAATATCTTTAAAGCATACAGAAGCAAGAAGTACTGACACCCGCTGCAACATGGATGAACCTCAAAGACAATATGCTGAGTGAATGAAGCCAGCCACAAAGACCACATAGTGTATCATTTCATTTATTGGAAATATCCAGAATAGGTAAACGCATCAAGACAGAAAGCAGATTAGCGGTTGCCAGGGAACGGGAGTAGGGGTGAATGGAGAGTGACTGTTAATGGGTTACAGATTACCATCTGGGGCAGTGATATGTCTTGGAAAGAAATAGAGGTGTTGGTGGAACAACACTGTGAATGTTTCAATGGCACTGTTTTGTGCCATTTAAAATGGCAAGGATGTGGACAAATTGGAACTCAGTGCATTGTTGGCGGGATTGCATAGTCGTGCAACAGCTATGGAAAACAGTATGAATGGTGCTCAAAAAATTAAAAATAGAGCTCCCTATGCCTCGGCCATGCCACTTCTGGACATATATGCAAACGTGGCAAAAGCAGGGTCTGGCAGAGATATTTGCACACTCCTGGTCATAGCCGCACTGGTCACAATAGCGATGAGGGAGAAACAACCCCGAAGTCCATTGGAGGATGAACGGATAAACAAGATGTGATATAGCCATACAATGGAATATCATTCAACCTTGAAAGGAAGGAAATCCTGTCACATGCTACAACACGAATGGACCTTGCGAACATTATGCTATGTGGAATCAGCCAGTCCCCAAAAGGAGAAATCCTGTAGGATCGGGCTTGTGTGAGGTAACTAAAGCAGTCACCAGTTCATAGAGACAAAGTAGCATGGAGGTTGCCAATGTCGACGGGGGTGGGAAATGGGCGTTTTGTTTAATGGGTACAGAGTTTCTGTTTTGCAAGATGAAAAGAGTTCTGCAGATCCATTACACAGCAATGTGAATATACTGCACGCCACCGAACTGCATACTTAAAAATGCTTAAGATAATAATGAAGCATCGAACTTTACATCGGAATCCAGGGATGTACTGTATGGTGACTAACATAATATAATAAAAAAATCATTAAAAAAAAAAAGTGGGCAACCACACCCAAAACCATGAAAAAAAAAAGATAATAAATTTTATATTATGTGTTTTTTACACCTCAAAGTACAAACACATGCTACATCAGGTTGTCTGAACAAAAGGTTGTCTGATGCCATTAATATGAAATACCCAAAATATGCAAATGCATAGACACAGCAAGCAGCTTAGGGGTTGGAGGGAAGCTGCAGCCTGGGGAGGGAGGGTAATGGGGAAGTGACTACTAATGAAGGCAATGTTTCCTTTTGGGGTGATGAAAATATTTAGCAACTAGAAAGGGGTGCGGTTGCATACATTGTGAATGTGCTAAATGCCAATGATTTGTACAGTTCCAAATGGTTAGTTCTCTCTTATGTGCATTTTGCCCCATTTTTTTTAGAAAGCAAATGGGCCTTCCTCGGCCCTCCTCTCCCTCTGTGCTGTCTGTCCCTGGGTCACAGCCCAGCTGGTTCCCAGAAAGGGAGAGAGTGAGTGCCTAGGCCCAGAGGGGAGAACAGGGAAGAAGAGCCCACCACCTACCCTTAGCCTTCCCGTGCCTTCCAGGGCAGCCTCTGAGCCTCCGACCACGTGTGTGAGACAGCAGAAGGGGAGGCACCTCAGAACAGCTCTACTCAGGGGTGGGCAGCCTCCTGTTCTTACAGACTGGGATCTGGGTGTCCTCTGTGTGTCACAAACACCTACATGTGGCTGTGTCCCCACACCTCCACATACCTGCCTTCCACCACCCCAACTAACATTGCACAGCTGCCTCAAGCTCACACACCAGATAGGCACACAGCAGGCCCCCATGCACCTGGGGCGCTCATTCAAACAACGCACTCACACAGATGCGGAGACCCGGCCACGGGGATGGACCCACACACCTGCAGAGTCGCGGCCACAGGCACACCTGCAGGTGCACACAGACGTACACTCTCACAGTACGACACAGCAGAAGTGCGAAGATGGTGACTAACGCCGGGGTCCCTGGCAGACAACCTTCATGCTAAGACCTGCAGAGGTAGCCCGGAGGCTCAGGGGAAGCACATGGACTCTGCTCACACCGCCTAGCCTGGATGCGCGATTGCGGAATTAGAGGCCTCTGCCCAGGCACAGTTCTGGATCCCAAGATCCACCCCAACATTCTTATTACCCACTGTCCTTCCCGGGGAACCCGTGCTTGCATCACCTCCTCCTGAAAGGCACCCAGGGTCACACACTCGCCTCTGTTGGCAGGGCCGGCCACTGGGAGAAGTCTGGGGGCATCGCAGAGGAAACCCTGGGTCCCCTCACTCACACTCAACACCAGGAGCTCAGGAGTGGGGTGGGCAGGCCTGGAAGCTGCACCTGCACTTTCTCTAGCTGTATTTGAGTGGCATTCCAAGGCTTCCCAGGGGAGGCTGCCTGTGGACTCAGGCTGTGGGCAGGGCCACCTGCAGGCCCCAGAGTCAAGACAGTGGGGGCGGGGGCGGGGGCTGGGGGAGGCCCTCAGAGAGACTTCTAGAGGCTTCCCTGAGATTAGCCCAGAGCAGTACAGGCAGCCTCCAAACCTTCCCTGAGGCCTCCCAGCTGGGCTGTGCAGAGGATGGTTAAGTCAGGAGATGGAGGCGACAGGACTGCCTCTAACAAGACAGGGGAAGGAATACATAAGGGTTTCTAGAGCCCCTCTCCTACTCTCTGAGCATACTCCTTTGTGCTCATGCATGGTGGACTATGGACACTCCATTCCCAAAGCTCAAGCCCCATCCACACCCCCCACACAGGCACCCCTGGGCCATCCCAGAGAGGACAGCACAGGTGCCCAGAGCTTTGGTGGGGAAACCCTGGGTCCTGGCCCTGGGAGTGGTCCAGAAGAGGGGCTGATGTCTGGCCTCTGCAGAAACAGAGGTCCTGGGCCACCAATGGGATCTCTAAGGCATGGCCCTGCTCTGGGCCCAGGCTGACCCAGGCTGAGCCCTGAGGAGGGAGGGAGGAGACAGTGCCAAGCCCTCACAGCCACCATCAGCCAGGCTTGCCTTGCTCTTGGGCCACAGTGCAGCTCAGTGTCCACTCTCCTCCCTCCCCGTGTTCTCACGACCAGGTCCCCCGCCTGGTGTGAGCACATCTGTCACCATCCCCCCTTGCACCATCCCCCCTTGCATTAGTTTCCTGGGGCTGAGGAGACAAATTGCCACAAGCTGGGTGACTCAAAAAACCAGAAATGTGCTTTCTCACAGCTCTGGCGGCCACGTGTCAGCAAGGTAGTTCCTTCTAGAGGCTCTGAGGGAGGACCAGCTCTATGCCTCTCTGCCGCCTTCTGCTGGCTTCAAGCACCGTGACTGCATCATTCCAATCTTTACCTGCGTCTTCACATGAACTTCTCCTTGTGTCTGTCTGTCCTCTCCTCTCCTTA
The DNA here is from genome assembly GCF_002007445.2 of Ailuropoda melanoleuca. Lineage (NCBI taxonomy): Eukaryota > Metazoa > Chordata > Mammalia > Carnivora > Ursidae > Ailuropoda > Ailuropoda melanoleuca. Next base: position 11,668,267 of record NC_048221.1, read on the forward strand.
TAAGGACACCAGTCATTAGACACCAGACATTTAAGGGCCCAACACTCAAGACAATTTCATCTTGAGATCCTTCCCTAAATACATCTGTGAAGACCCTATTAAAAACACGGTCACTATGGACCCTGGGAAACAAACTGAGGGCTTCAGAGGGGAGGGGGTGGGGATTGGGATAGGCCAGAGATGGGTAGTAAGGAGGGCACGTATTGCATGGTGCACTGGGTGTTATACACAAACGGTGAATCATGGAACACTACATCAAAAACTAATGATGTGCTGTATGGTGACTAACATAACATAATAAAAAATTATTATAAAAATAAATAAATGAATAAATAAAAATTAAAAAATAAAAACGAGTTCACTTCTGAGGATGCACAAGGACTTGCATTTCTGAGCGACACTATCGTAACTACAGCATCCTCCCTGATTCAGTTCTCTGCTTCAGCTCTCACCTCTACACCTGCTTCCTACACAACATCAGAGGGATCCTGCTAAACAAACCACAGTACATCCTCCCCCCTGCTTGGAACCAGCCACGGCTCCCTAGTTCCAGATGCTTCACTGCAGCCAAGAGTCTGGTCCTTGTTAGCCTCTGCAGGTTCCGCTCTCTGCTGCCTCTCCCTCTTCCAACACAGCACCCCACTCTGTATCTCCAGGCTAAAATGAGATGCGACCATTTTCAATTTCTTGAGGGTAACAGACAATATCATCTCCAGGTCCCACTGCATCCCTCATGCCCCACCCCCATCTGCTTCGATCAACCGGTTTCAGGTCACATGCCACCTCCTCCAGGAAGCCTATCCTGCATCCCCACACCCCAGACTTGGCCAAGTGCCTCTCTGACTCCTAGCTTGCCTGAAGTCCCCCATCCCATGGTGCTGTCATCACGTGGTTATGGGTCTGTGTCTCCCACTAGACTTCGACAGATCTCCTGAGGGCAGAGATGGCATCTCACTGGGAGCATGCAGTGTTCCCGGCACCCAGAATGGTAACAATTAAATGGAACAGTGAATTCTCAATAAAGATGCATTCAAGAAAACAGTGAAGGAAGGACATGCACAGTGCTGGGAGACCCTACAGTGCAGGAGGGAAAGGAGGGTCATGGCATCTGAGCTGTAGTCTGAAGGATGAACAGCCCATGACACACAGCATCAAGGAGGGAATGACAAGCCGGGGACCCAACATGAGCAAAGGCACGGAGAAGTGCCCAGAATGGGGGCGGGGGAGGCTGGGACGTCAGACAGGGGCCAAAATGTGAAGGGAATTGGAGGCACTTTGGATCTACCTCTCTGGGGCCTGCGGGAGAGTGGGCTGGAAGGTGGTGCCAGCCTGGACTGAGGGTCCCCACGACACTCTCCTCTAAGCTCTAGCCCACTGGCACAGCAGAAGACCCAGAATGTGGGGGCAATCTGGGGGATTTTCTGGCACAACTCAATTCCAGAACGGACTTCAGAGAAACAGATGTTCAACCGAGAAATATATTCAGGACTAAGGAGAAAGATCTTTTGTTGCTGCTTCTGGACACCCAGAGAGGTCAGGCTGTAAGGCTAAGTTCACAGAAGGGGGTCAATAATAATAAGCCAGGAGCTGGAGTGGAGCCCAAGGTCTCAGTGCTGCTGAATCTTGCAGCCCTGCCTGGAGGGGGCGCTGTGACCCTGGACAAGTGGCTTGGCCTCTCTGGGTCTCACTTTCTCTTTGGTGAAATGGGGCTGAACGATAAGGAGAAGAGACACAATGTGTGTAAAGAGCCTGGTACGCAGGAGGTGCTCGGTCGTGGTGAACGCTTCATCGCAACGCCCATTTCAATCTTTTTCTTGAACTATGGGTACCATGCTTTCATTTGTCTCATAGGTATTTCTTGTGCACCTACTGTGTGCCAAGCAGTGTGTGGCCACTGGAAATAAAATAACCAGTAACCAAAGTCCCTTTCAATCACAGCCTTGTAGTTTTGCTCAGTTGTTCTGTGACACAGGATTCGTGCATTTCTGGGTCTGTGCCCTGGGTCTGACCCAGTGGTGACCAAGAAATACTGTCTGAGTTGATTCCTACCCCAGACATTCATCAGCCCCTGCTGGGTGCCACAATCAGTGCTCACCGCTGCAGATGGAGAGATGGGTCACACCAAGCCCGTCCCCAAGAGTAATGTCCTGCACCTGCTTTCCTCTACAGCGCTGCGCCCCTGGCCCAGGGCATGTGGGGGTAGTTTTCCCTGAGTCCTGCATCTAATCCCAGGCACATGAAAATGGCAGGGCACATTAACAGACAGTGAATTTCCTTTTCAGATCTTTTTACCTCCATGCGTTTCAGGGAAGTCAATGGGGCTGTAGCGTCCTAGGAGTGGGCTGCACCTTCCTGACATTTATCTCCAGGATCTGAATGACTTCAGCACTCGCCTGTCTCTCCCCCCTTGCCCAGTCACTCTTAGAGGTGGCACTTAGGTCCAGTCACTTTCCATCTCAGCCCAAACTAGAAACACCACAATTGTGTATAGGACAAAATTCCCACTATGGATTGAGCTGTTAAGTCAAGTTGAAAAACTCTTCGAACCCTTGGTCATAATCTTGTTTAAGAAGTCCCCCCTCGTTTTGCTAGGCGGCTGTGTGATGGTACATGGAGGGAGGAAGCCTCATGCTTGATCTGCTCTTTGATAACTGGGTGAGGTCGGAAGAGGCCACACTAGCTGGTTAGTGTGATAAGCATGACCAGCCTCAGTACCCAAAGCCTATGGGCCAGATAACTCTTAGCTCCCACTCAGGCAACGTCCAGCCCCAGCTAGTGTGTGTCCCACAGCTGTGTATGCAATGCCTGAGACTTCTCTGGGGACCCAACGGTGACAAGGACTGACATGCCTGCTCCTGTGGACATGACAGTAGAGGGGAGAAGGCGGGTGATGAGTACCTGAACTTAGGCAAGAATATGAGATGTAGGGGCGCCTGGGTGGCGCAGTCGTTAAGCGTCTGCCTTCGGCTCAGGGCGTGATCCCGGCGTTCTGGGATCGGAGCCCCACATCAGGCTCCTCCACTGGGAGCCTGCTTCTTCCTCTCCCACTCCCCCTGCTTGTGTTCCCTCTCTCGCTGGCTGTCTCTCTCTCTGTCAAATAAATAAATAAAATCTTAAAAAAAAAAGAATATGAGATGTGTGAAGAAGGGAAGGTGGTGGGCTAAGAAAGCAGGGCAGATGGCGGGGGTTTTGTGGAGAAGGGGGCATTTTGGCTGAGGCTTTCTGCTCCAGAGATAGAGTGTGAGGAAAGGATGCATCAGGCAGAGGGAACAGCATGTGCCAGGCATCTGAGGTGGGAGGATGATTATCCATTTAAGGAACAGAAGAAAGCCAATGTGACAGGAGGCTTGAGCAGGAGGGGAAGAGTGAGTGGCTCAAGATGGCTTAAAGACACACACGGATCCAAACAAAAGGACCCTATTCCATAGCCCCAGCTGCCACGGGATGGCCCTCATCGACACGAAATACCGGCTGTGATACACACACAAGAGGGTAGGTGGCTCCTCTCGTGTCAGTCACGTACTCACCCCTGGAAAGTGAATTTCAGGTAAATTAGGGATGAGCCATTCATATTTCAGAAGGATTTTTCAGCAGACATACTTTCTGTAGTGTTGTACTGAGAGACGAGTTGTTTTCTTAGCCAGTTTTAGTGAACACCTATTAGGTGCCCGGCTCTGGCAACACAATACTAAGCTAGTTTGGCTTGGTCCTACCCTCTCAGGGCTGCTAGTCTAGTGGGGAAGGAGGGAAGGAGTTGATCAGGTAATATCTATAATGCAGTACAGTGAGCATTCCTGTGGGAGTAGAAACCTTAGCTGCCCTCAGAGCTCTAGGGACCTTTGTCCCTGTCTGTGCCTAGCAGCATGGAGTGCTCACAATGGCCACTTGCCACCACGTGGTTTATGGGCTATGGTTCTGCCAAGGCGCATATTGTAGAACTTGGCCACTCTGAGCTCCAGGAAACTGGTGCATGGGCCAAGACATGGTCACCTCCATTTCCCACCTACGTCTCTTGGTACCAATCAAACACCAAGCCTGAGCTTGAGACTAAGTGGGAAAACTGTCTGGGGACCATTCCTCTGGAGGCACTGAAGCCGTGGCTCTGTCTCCACCCCAGCCCTGAGTTGTGCACTGAAACTCATCTGCCTGCAGCCAATCCTTAGGGACTCTTTAATTTCCACAAATGAAGTGGAGATGGGGAATTGTGTGTCAACTTTTAATGAGCTCCCAGGTGTCACTTAAAATCTTGTCTCTTGTTCAGTAATGAACCATGGTCTTGGCTTCTAGGGATTGGTATGCCAGCCGGGCTAGGCAGGTTGTGCAGGGAAGGGGTCCCATCATGCTCTTTAACACCATTGACTGACTCCTGAGGAGCCTAACGCTCTTCGCCTCTCTGTGTCCTCTAGGAAGGGGACCCAGAGGCTCTGGCGGGTGGGCTCTGAGCGCCTGGGGGCAGGGTTGGAGGTGGTGGATTTAGACAATTCTACTAATCACCTGCTACCCCAAGACATCACTTCCACTGAATTCTCTGGGCACTTTTTGTTTACTTCTGTAAACAAAGACTAGCAAGCCACCAGTGTGATTGTTCAGCTCTCTTCATGTTCTTAAACACAGATTAATAGGCAAGGAGAGACTTAGTGTAGTAGCTGGGGTGGCTCTGTGCCTCAGGGCACTGACTCACATCAGACAGACTCAGGTGGAAATCCTGGCCCAGCCACTTCCTGGTTGTGGGACCTTGGTCAAATGACCACACCTCTCTGATTCTCTGTCTGAAACTGGGGATGCCAATAGTCATAGTCCCTGCCTAGTGTATAAACTGTCTGGTCCTTAGCAAATGTTCAGTAAGTGCTCCATACTGTTATTTCATCACCTGGGAGGGCCCTGTAGGAGTCTGGGTATATAGTGAAGGGAGCCAGCTCCCTGTTTACCCACCTTACCCCATGCCTTTGGAACCTATCCATCCATTCTTCTATCAAGCATTATTGAGCGATTTCTGTGTTCCAGGCTCTGGAAATTCAAATGCAGAGCAAGCAAGTTGAGGTTCCTTCTGGTTTTCCCTTCTCCTGGGGAGACACTCATTTAGGAAAATATGAGTTAATGATTCACACAAATAAATGCTAATTTCAAGGAAATGGATTTATGGTTGCAGTTCTTGGGCTAGACGTAGCACCAAAGTCAACAATAAATGGATATTATGTCAGAATCAGAGTGGGCTGTGATGAAATTTTTTTCCTGGATTCATACCCTTCTTCAGTGAGCATCAGGTCCCATTGTCATTTGTCCAAACCCACCGTCATAAGCACGCTATGAAGGCGCATACGCATGTTGTGTCTTTCCATAATGTCAGCTTTATTCAGTCCTAAAGTAGGGTTAACATCATTGTAAAGCACGTTCAGGATTCCAGCCTCAGTGAGATTTTACTACCTATTTAACTTGGCTCCATACATGTCACGCAAAGCAAAGCACAGGACTAAGTCACACAAGTAGCAAGATACAGCAAGGGGTAAGAAGTTCACAACCAAATGCAAACTCACTCTGTGAGCACATCGGTGGGAGGAGTCCTTGGTCTGGTTTGGGTCAGCTCTCTGCACATACTGCTTATTGTGTTCAAGCAGTGGAGGGTACCTGTTGTGTTGAGAGATCAGTCGTGCAGACCATTTGCAGGCAATTGCCGTTTTGATGTGGTTGATGTGAAAGGGGCAGCGTTTGGAAAGCCTGACAGCTTCCTGCAAAATTCCTTCTTTTTAAAAGGAGTTTAATCAGTCTTGGACCTTTGCAGACCTCCTTTGGTTCAGCTGGTTACCAGTTTTGGAAGCCATCAGCTGGTTTCAGCAATATCCATTCTGCACAGCAATGGCCTGGGCTGCTATGTCAGTGTTTGACATAAGTTACTGCTTGACATGAGTGACTTCATCTTGCTCTGTATGCCTGTTCTATCAGCTCCCCCTCTGCCTTAAACTACAAAGCCTCAGGAAGGCATCCTGGTGACAGGAGTGTCTATCCTGTTCTTAATCACTGTGTCTGCCATGTTATAAGTACTCATGAGATTTTACTGAATACGTCGATTGCAAAATGCATCCTTTGAAAGCACATGGTTTGATCCACTTCATCAAACCATCTTGAGACATCTGGTCAACCTACATTTTTTCCAATAGCTGAACTTCAGCTAAACTTTCAGAACAAAGAGCAAGAGACCACTCCTAGTTTCAGACAACTCATCTCCATGGTCCTGGAAGAAAATCACATTTTCTGTTTCTCTTTTCTGCACCAGGGATACAGGCATGCATGTCATTCCCATACAGTTTCAGATTCTAAAGAGAGAGAGAGCAGGAACTAGACCAAATTGCTATTTTACCTAATTCAAAATAGCATTTGTTGGAGAACAATTCTTACGACAGAACTTAATTTGTTGTGACATGACTATCTAGCCATGAGTGACACATGCATAGGTAAGTAGCATGGCCAGGACCAGGGAGTGGCTGTGCCTAATGCTAATACCTGATGTCTACACCTTCTCATCAGTCTTGGTCTCAAGACTTCAGGCTTGCAATTGTGGCGGAAACTCACATAGCTTTTGGAATTAACAGAAGGGGGTCAGACACATTTTATATGAGATAGAGTTCCACTGCATCTCTACAATATAGATCATTAAATTTAATAAAGGTCTCTAAGAGGAAAAAAGGGGTCAGACTCTGAGTAGAATGTACAGAAGATATCAGTTGATTTGGGCCCAGTGAAGGAATAGATGTCTTTAGGGAAGCCAGGCCAATGGAGCATCCCAGGCAAAGAAAACTGCAGGGGCAAATGTGTGGAGGTGTGAGGAGCATGAGGAGTTCAAGTGGCAGACTGTGAAGGGGTTTTTGAGATTTAGAACCATCTCACTCCTTACCAGAGAGGAGACTGGACCAGCAGGAGATGCTGAAGAGGAAACCAGAGAGGCTGCCCGAGTTAATGGTGATGCTGAACGAATGTGAGGGGCCCAATTGCCCTGTATCCACAAGCATTGGACATTTTAGATCAGAAGAAAGCCATAGATACAGGGATTTTAGGAAATGGGACTTGGCCCCCTGTATTGGTCAGCTCAGGTTTAGTGTGGGCAGTGACAACTGCTGACTTCAAAATCTTAGTGGCTGACAACCAGAAAGCTTCATGTCTTGGCCATGCTTTTGGTCACTGTGGATCAGCAGACTCTGCTTGAAGGGGTCTTCATTGCAGGACCAAGTCTGAAGGAGCTGCCCTCTCTGGGGAGAGCTGGTTTTGTGGCAAGAGCAAAATAAAGATGGCAGAACCACATAAGGCTCTTAAGATTCCTGCTTACTAGTGGCACATGTCAATTCCCATCACACATCATTGGCCCAAGCAAGATCCTGGATGAGCCTGGCTTTAGTACGAGTTAAGAATTACAATCCTCCTACAGGGATGGGCCGAGGACTGCTTCTGGGGCATTTCTGCCACTCAGCAGAAATCAGGAAAGGAAATAAAGGGTGAGCAAGCCTAACGCCAAGAAAGGGACACGAGGCTTTGGAGAAAGACCCTGTGAACTCAGAACCCAGAAAAGGCAAGCGTGGGGCCTGAGGCTGTATAGCAAGGGTTCTACATCATCCCAGGGAGTGGGGTATAAGGTCTTGGGTCAGCAGTTCTGCCGCCTCTCACAAATGAAAGCAAATCTGCCTAATTCATAGGAGAAGTCACTCCAGTGTCCGTAGCTGTGCATCGTCATGCAGGCTGGGACAGCTACATTATCATGTAGCTCCTCGGAGTCCCAGTTGCTGTAAAGAGATGCCCACAGATCTCTGAGTAGAAGGGTCAGTGCCTGAGCCCCCCAACCCTGCTCTCTATGAGTGAGTGTCTGGCCCTGAGGGTCTTGAGGCCTCCAATGGGAATCATTTATTGAGCTCATCTTATAGTAGTCATCTGGTCAACCCCTTCCCATTTCTTTTTTTTTCTGAGTGGAGAGACTGAGCTCAAATGGGAGTGACAACAGGCAACAGTCTTCAGGGAAGCTGAGGATCTCCATGTCCTGGGACCACTATCTCTGACTGCCTCATCCCACTGACCCTCTCCCCTTCTCTGAGGTCCATTTACCCTGAAGCCAGATTTTACCCTGTCCAAATTCTAGCTCTGCCACCTGCTATCTACTTAACAGTCTTAATGTCTGAGCCACTGTTTTCTTCTTTTGCAAACTGGGAGCATGTTCTGAGGATGTGTTTATCGGTGCTCAGACAGCAGATGAGCTTACCAAGGAGGTGAATTCTGCCCTAAGCCCGGACCCATCTAGAGCAGTTTGCCAGACAGGGAAAGGTGATGCTGGCAGATGGAAACAACCAAACAATAACAAAGAGTGTGAGGAGGCAGGTAGCTGCCAGCAAGGCATGGGGGGTTCAGTGTTGTCCCCACCAAAAAGATGTTCCCACACCCTCACCCCAGGTATCTGTGAACATGAAATTATTTGGGAAAAGGGTCTTTGCAAATGAAATTAGTGAAGGATATTGAGATAAGATCATCCTGGATTAACTGAGTGAGCCTTAACTCCAATGACAAGTGTCCTTATAAGGGACAGAGGAGAGAGGACACAGGGGAAAGAGAAAGCTCTGTGACCACAGAGGCAGTGATTGGAGTGATGGGCCTGTGAGCCAAGGAATACCTGGAGCCACCAGAAGCTGGGAGAGGCAGGAAAAGATCCTCCCCTACAGTCTTTGGAGGGAGTGTAGCCCTGCTGACATGTCGGTTTGGGATTTCTGGCTTCTAGAACTGTGAATTAATAAATTTCTGTTGTTTTAAGCCACACAGTTTGTTAGAGCTTTGTTAGAGGCCACGAGAAACTCATAGAGTTAGCAAGTGCTACATTATTATACTCCTTAATAGGCCCAATCTGCATATTAGCACATTAAGGCTCTTAGAAGTCCTACAACAAAGAACCAGTTTGGCATTGAATTCATTGTTTCTCAAGCACTTAAATGGGAATACCCTCCCCAAGTAAGAAAATAGCAATAGTTGGTATGGTAGAAAATGTGGTATGTTGTTTGGGAGTTGTTGCAGGTTAATAGTGAGTGGTCGTAGACTCACCCGTCAAAAGCCCTGCCAATCTCTTAGGAGGGGAATATTGTGGGTGATTAGGGGCACCTGCATTGCAGACATGGAGACTCACATGTAGGTGGGTGTTGAGCCATCCATCCACCTGTGGTTGCCTTTCTGGCCCTCTTTGAAGAGGCCTACCCAGGATGTCACCTGCGCAGTTGATGTCAGGAAGTCCTAGAAGGGAGAAGACATACTGAGAGGTAAAATTCCATTAAAGCTGAAAGGACAGAGTTTGGAATGTCTGGGGGTCATAAGAGGGCTAAGGTACAGAGGAGCTCTCAGGTGGGCTGGCAGACAGAGACAGCCACGCACAGCACTTTATATCCTGATGCAAACTCCAGACCTACTATGTGCATGTCGTATGGCCTCAGACAAGTTACCCACCCTTTGGTCTCCCCATCCATACAAAGGAAAGAATAGAGTCTCCACCTCTTACCAGATTCTCAAGATGGGAAGAATCGATTGTGTGAGGTATGTGTTCCTAGAAAGAAGTACTGGACAAATATTGGCTGTGAATGTTTTTTAAGGTCAATGCATGTCAGAGCAAGGGGTTTGATCTGTAGGCTGTAGGAATACCTCTGGCTGGAAACCCAGCTCTAAGGACATTCTGGATGCCCTGCTTTGAGCCACGCCTTGTTCCTGAGATTATTTAGATCCTGCCCCAGACTTAAAAGCAGGCAAGCCTGGTGCAGTGTGAAGTTCTATGATGAAAGTCTCTGATGGCGTCATGAGAGAATATGGAGAAAGGATGTTTGTATTGGGGTTTTGGCAGGTGAGTGAGAATTCTCCACACAGATAGCAAGAGTAAGAGTACTCCAAGCAGAGAGACCTACATGAATCAGAGCTTGGAGGCAGGACCACAGTGCAGAGAATCCATTCCCTGCATGTCTTAGCAGTGAGGTTCAGCTGCAGCAAGAAAGGAAGGTCTTGAAGACCACACTAGAAGTATTATGCTAGATCCCAAAGGGGACAGAAATATGAACCCCCAAATACTTTTATAATCCCTCCCCACCCTGCTGAGATTCCGCCTTTCCCTATCCCACCTGTTCTGTTCTGCTGTTGATGATAACCAGGTGAGCTTTCTTCTGGACACAAGAATCATTAGCCTGGGTCCAGGTGAGGTTGTCCGGGGAAAAGAAGTAGCAGGAGCCCTGAAAGACCTTCCAGTCCAGGGGGCAAGGCTCACAAGAGGATTCTGTGGGAACGGAGCCATTAGCAAAATTGGCATGTCCAGCTTTCCATCCACTGAAGCGCTGTGTCACCCATCACCCCCTGGTCACATTCCCAACAGCCTCCTCTTGAACATACCCAACAGCTGGAAACTCACTACCTGGTAAGTTGGTGCTTCCCATTATTGAACTGTATCAGAAAGAAATATAAAATGCTATAGATATCCTATGAGATGGGGAAAAGGGACTCAACACTGTGAAGTTAATATCCTACTTTTGTATAAAATAGAGGGACATATGTTTGACATCCTTATTTGCTTGAAGAAACTCTAGAGCAGAAACTCTACAATGCACAGGACAGTCCCCCAGTGCAAAGAATGATTCAGCCCCAAATGTCAATAGCACTCAGTTTAAGAAACTGTGCTCTAAAGGAAAACATATATAACACTTAATACAATTACAGTGGTTCCTGAGGGTTAGGTGGGAACTTGGCAGTGAGGGCTCAAGAGTGAGAGAGAGGATTCTCGCTGCGTTCATCTATCTCCAGTCAGTGAATAGACACAAAGGCACACTCAACTAATCCTTGTTATTTGCAGATTCTATATTTGCAAATTCACCTACTTATGAAAATGTATTGGTAACCCCAAAATCAATACTTATGAAGTTTTCCTGGTCACTCGCAGACATACATAGAGCAGCAAAAAGCTTGAGTCTGAAGGAAAATCAGGCAAGGCTCTGCCTTCTTGCTTCACCTCTCAGACTGTAAACAACCATCCTTTCCACAGGCCATTTTATGCTACGCTTTTCACATTTTTGTGCTTTCTGTTGGTGATTTTTGCTGTTTAAAAAGGTCCTTGTGGTGGGTGGGTGGCTCAGTTGGTTAAGTGCCTTACTTCGGTTCAAGTCATGATCTCAGGGTCCTGGAATCGAGCCCTGAGTTGGACTCCATGCTAAGTGGGGAGTCTGCTTGTGCTTCTGCCCCTCCCTTGCTCGTGCTCTCTCTCCCTCTCAAATTAATAAATAAAATCTTTAAAAATAAAATAAAATGAAAAATAAAAAGGCCCTCAAGTATAATGCAGAAGTGCTGTCAGTATTCCCAAATGAGCAGGAAGCCTGCAATATGCCTTACAGAGAAAATGCACGTGTGTTAGATAAGCTTCATTCAGGCATGAGTTCAAGTGCTGTTGGCCATGAGTTCAATGTTAATGAAACAATATCTATTAAATATATTGAAACAGAAACACATGAAAAATGGGGTTGTATTGATCAGTTGACAAAACATTATGACCAGAGGGTTAAATAAACCTAACACTGTTATTTCTCCTAGGAGCAATGATTCCGTATTCACCAATTCATCATTTGCAGGGACTTTATAAAACATAACTACATGAATAATGAGAATTGATTGTACATATAGTGAATGCCATACACTCATGCAAAAGTTATATAAAAAACATGTGGCACCAAGAGCACCCTCTCCAGTAGCATCCAATCTAGAGGATTGTTTGGAAACCAGGAATCTACACTGTGGCAAATTCTCCAGGTACTTCTAATATGCCGCTATGGACCAACCACATTTGGTAACACACCAACGTGGTATGAAAAATAAAGGCTCTGGATCCTGACCATCTGTCTTGAAGAAAATACTGTTAATTATCCCTATGTTACAGCTGAAGAAACTGAGGCTCAGCATGGCTTAAATGGGTTGCCCAAGGTCATATACAACCACAAGCCACGACCGGGTCTGGCTGTCTCAAAGTTCTTGCTTTCCTGGGAGCCCTCCACTACAAATATGATCTGATCATATCACCAGAACTTTCTAAAAAGATCTGAGAAGCCATTGGTATCAAGGTGCCCCTCTGAGAGCCAGTGCTGTGGGAAGCCCCACCGCTACAGGTGCTGAAGGCAGCACAGCCTCTCCCCTCTCCACCTCCTCTCCTTACCATTGCCTGCCAGTACAGCCTTTATTTGCCGGAACACTTCGCCCCAGATGAAGTCCCGGTCATGCCCGGCATCCCCCAGTCCCTGTGTCACTGGGGGACCCAAAGAGAAAGGGCTGGTGAAGGTCTTGGCAGAGAGAGGAGATGTGTTTGAGGGGCTGGAGGCCAACCATGTCAAACCCTACTCACCTTTTTCATTCAGTTGAAAGACTTCCTTCTGCACCTGCTGTGTCCTCTTCAAGACTGGGGAGAGGCACGAGGAGGTGCTCTGGACCCCAGAACCTCCCTGGGATCTCTCCCTGTTCCTCAAACCCCAAGTGGCCAAGGCTTTCCCCCATTCCCAGGGCAAGGCATTCTGGGGCTCCGAAATGCCCCACCCATTTTTCAGATGAAGACATTGAGGCCCTGAGAGGTAAAGGCCCTTGTCTAAGGCAGCCAGTTAGTGAGCAGTGAGGCAGGACTTTTATTCAGGGGTGTCTGTTGAGCCAGTTCTCTCTAGTAGTTAACAGGGAGCCTGGAGTTCTAGTCCAGGTCAGGGATGAGATCTGGGGAGACACTCACCAATGACTCAGACTGACTTCAGCCCATGCAGGACCCCAAATGCCTCTGAGACTGATCGGCAGGTGAGCTCCGTTCTGTTATCATTATGATCCCCCTAGGGACACAGACCAACCCCCCCTGCACCAGCCCTGCAGACCTGCCTTTGCAGGTTGGGAGTCAGTGTGCTTGTTTCCCTGTGGTCACCCTGTCCCCACCAGCCCATATGCCTTACCTTCAGACAGGGCCACACTGAAAATAATGACCATGAGAAGCAGGATCAGAGACACAACAAGGCAGAGATACTTCCATGTCTTGTCCTGGGATGTCTGTCCCCATCGCCCTGGAGGAAACCTGGTCAGCCTCCCTCTCCCCAAGGACGTACACTCTCTTGCCCCCTGAGATGCCTCAGACAGTCTGCAGGAAACCGCCATATCCCCTGGGGTATTCTGGGTTCACTACTGGACCCACCTGATAGGGAGGACCCAGAAAAGGCTGGAAAAAGAAGCCCACCCTTCTAGGATAAGAAGTCATGGGGTTGAAGGACAGTGGGATGAGGACGGGCTTCAGGAAGACTCAAACCTTAGATATTCCCTTCCTCCAACCTGTGAGGGAATCAGGGCAACCTGGCACCCAGCTTTTGCTGAAGTAAAGGGCCCCTAGTCCCAGCTCCTTGACTCACCAGTGTTCCCCTGCTGCGGGGGGAGTTTGGCTCTCAATGCTGTAATCTCATTAGGGTTTGAGGACTGCCTGGCTTCGGCCATGGCTGCAGTTCACTGAGCTCTGAGATGCCCCTGCCCTGCAGGGTTTTCTGGGTGATCTAACCAGCTCTTGGAAGGAAACACCCTCCTCCCCAACCCTCCTACACTTGTCTTCCTTCCTGGCTCAGCGTGGGGCCCCAACAACTCTATATGGCTGATGATCAAGTAATCCAATGGGGGAAGGGACCTGGGCACCTGGGGCAAAGACAGTGGGCACCAAGCTTTCCTCTGCCCAAGGTGGTTAAAACACAAAACAATACAGAACCGAATCCAAATCCCAGTACTTACACCATTGCCACTCTCTGCTTCTAACAGCTTTCTGTGAACAGTTATCTCAGGTTTCCCAGTTGTGGACATTTGACCTTAGGAAATCATTTACGTGATTCTTTTCTTGGCTACTGAGGCCAGTTGCACTTCCCAGCACCATTCATTCATTCATGCATGCATTACTCTAGCTAGCTAATTACCTATTTATTATTTTAAAGTTTTAAAATTTTGAATATAAGGAAGAAAGAGCTAGCATTTATTGACTGCCCTCTGTCAAACACGATGAAATGCCCTACACACTCTATTTTCCTCTTCACAAAAAAACTGTCCAAAATAGCGACTGTTCAACACAGAATAGATGAAACGCTTGGCATGGTGAAAACACAAGGCTAATAAAAAGCACAGCTAGGATGTAAATCTATCCCTTCTGACACCAAGCCATCTTCCCCATTATTCTCTGCTGTGTTGCCGACCTCAGTACTATGCACTTGAAAGAAAAGAAAGAAAAATTACTAGCCGTCTGTTATGAGTTGACTTGTAACCCTTATCCTCCACAAATTTATGTGTGAAAGCCCTCATCCCCAGGACCTCAGAATGTGACTGTATTTGGTTGTTGCAGATGTAATCAGTTAAGTTCAAATCATACTGGAGTAGAGTGGGCCCCTCATCCAATATGACTAGTGTCCTTACCAAAAAAAAAAAAAAAAAAAAAGGAACTTGCACACAAGGAGAATATCATGTGAAGATAAAGGCAGAAGTTGAGGCAGGCTTCTACAAGTCAAGAAATACCAAAGATTGCCAGCATGCTACAGAAGTCAGGAGAGAGGCTGGTGACAGACCCTTTCCTCACACCCACCAGAAAGAACTAATCTTATGACACCTTGATCTGGGACGTCTATCTTCCCAAACTGTGAGACAACAAATTTCTGTGGTTTAAGCCACTCAGTGTGCTGCACTTTGTTATAAAAGCCCCAGGAAACTAATATACCACCTATTTTGCATATTGCATTGCAATCCTTAGCCACATGCATACCTATTTTACACAATTATGACCATAGTAATATATATAGTGTTTCCTCATGCATCTAGGAAATCCTGATAATCTTTTAAATAGGAAAAAGTGTTCATGCTTATTAGCAATCAGAAAGATGCAACCTAAGTGAACAAGGAGATATTATTACATGGATATCAGATTGGGACATATTTTTAAATCCGTCACTAAGTGTTGGTGAAGATATGGAGCAACTGGAACATTCTTATGCTGTTGGAGTGAGTGTAAATTGGTGCAAAAATTCTGGAGATCTGTTCAGCATAAATGACAAAGCTGAGAACACACATACCCTTGGGGTTGCATTTGTAAGTGTATGTCCAACACAGTTGCATGCTTATTTGCATGTGCTTATTTGCATGTTTATTTCATCACAATTTTTTTGTAATTGCCAAAATTGAGAATAATCCAATGCCCATCTGAGTAGAATAGAAGAATACAACCATGGTATATCCATATGATAGAAAAATAGAAAACATACATCAATGAAGATAAGCCAACAAGAGCTGTATACAAGAGCTTGGATGAGTCTTTCGTATTTTATTCTGGTGAGAGAAAACACACACACACACACACACACACACACAAGATTACAAAAACTATCTCTCCATAAGCAAAAGCAAGTATTCAAAAACAATTTGTGCAACCTACTCTCAAATGGATGAACAATGAAGAGTGTGTGAAAGTTAAGTAGATAGGTAGGTAGATGATAGGTAGATAGATGATAGATAATAGTTCAATTAAGCAAATCTAGCACAGAGTTAGTAAATGGTGAAACTAGATGAAGGTCACACACTTTCATTGGACTATTCTTGCAACCTTTCTGTAGATCTAAATTTTTTCAATTTAAAAGTTGTGGAGAAAAAGTTTAAAAATGTGAAACACTGGGGTGCCTCGGTGGCTCAGTCATTAGGCGTCTGCCTTCGGCTCAGAGCGTGACCCCAGGGTCCTGGGATCGAGCCCCACATCAGGCTTCTTTGCTAGGAGCCTGCTTCTTCCTCTCCCACTCCCCCTGCTTGTGTTCCCTCTCTCGATGGCTGTCTCTCTCTCTGTCAAATAAATAAATAAAATCTTTTAAAAAATGTGAAACACTAATATTCATAGTGGTTTTATATTTAATAACCTCAAAGCTGAAATAACTAAAATGTCCACCAATTTGTGAATGGATAAACAAATTGTCATATCTATGCAATGGAATACAACTGAGGGATGTAAAAGAAATGCATTAATGATTCCTGCAAGGACATGGGTAGTTCTCAAAGCCACATTAAGTGAATGAAGCCAGACCAAAAGGACTAGCTAACTACAGGATCTTCCCTATATAGAGTTAATATAGTGAGAGAAAGCAGAACATAGTTGTCTGGGGCTGAGGATGGGGGGATTGACTGGGAACTTTGGGGGAGTCATGGAAATGTTCTGTATCTTGATTGTGGTGGAGTTTCCATGCCAAATTCATCAAAATATATAACTTAAAATGAGTTCATTTCATGTAAACTACACACCAATTGAGTTGATTTTTTTTAATGGTAAAACTAACTATATTGTTTAGGGGTGTATATATAGATACACATGGGTAAAAAATTGTAAAGAAAATTGATAAATGGTTATTGGAAATTCAGGATACTGGTAAGTCTGGAGAATTAACCCCTGTGATGAGAGACGACTATGTGGGCTTCTGGGTCTGGCAAGAGTCTCTTACCACACTTGGGTTGTACATGTGTGAACATTGATTATATAACCATCCATTGATTGTACATGTTTGTTCACACACTTTGTGTATATGCATTATATTTCTCAATAAAGGTAAGAAATGTTGTGAAAAGGGATATGAAAACACTTTGCACAGTTAAACTGCTAAATAACTGCTAATGGAATAAAGGACATTTATAGTTCCCTTGCTTTTGGGGATCAAATGTAAAAAAAAAAGATGGATTTTTCCTTTTTTTAAATAATTTTTATTATGTTATGTTAGTCACCATACAGTATAGCCTTAGTTTTTGATGTAGTGTTCCATGTTTCATTATTTGCTTGTAACACCCAGTGCGATTTTTCCAATTTGCATGGCCTACTTGACATGCATCTATCAACTGGCATTTTCTGCAGACCTATTTTAGAGTGCAGCATAACCATGATGTCATCTTAATTTTACACAACACAGTGGGCTCCTATGTAAAGAGGAATTCAGAACATTTTTATGTCTGATATTGGGTGATAGTGCCTTCCAGATGATTCCCATACATTTTGTTTCCACTGTCCTAGACAGAAATTACTCAAGGGGGGTTAAAGGTAAGGACAGAAACTTCGTAATCCTGGACTCACCGTTGGACAACTCGGAAGTGTTGGAAAAATAAATTTTAAAACCCAAAGAGCACGCCAATTCATACATACAGAATGAGCTGTTTATCACTGAACAAAAAAAAGGTCCAGAATGCCTGCATGTAGTCTGTGATTGACTATGAAGATATAAATTGTCAGCTCTATTTATATGGAATTAAAACTGCAGTTGATACACATCACCTTATGTAAACAGTTGGCAGTTACTGAATTCACATTGGTATTTTGTATTAGCCACGCCTTCTAATTTTCTATTGTGTTGATACCTAGGGCCTTGCTGATCCTGGAGAGACTAGCCAGTTTCTAGAGAGAGTGATGGTTCACCCAGGAGCATGTCATTCCTATGCATGTCAACCCATCCAAAGCCCATACCCCCAACTACCCCCTTTCTCTAGATACAAATCGTATAATTCATATAAATTTTATGTAACTATTTCTAAATACTCATATTTATTTTATATTTATAAAGTATTTATAAGCATATTTTAAATTTTATATTAATTTAATTATATTTAATATTAATCAAATATTTACAAAAAGTCATCATATATGTGGCCCAAGAAACATTCAACAGATCACAAATCACCCATACCTTTCTACTGTTAGTGAGCCCTGTGGCTCAACCATAGACCCCAACAATTAAAACTGAGACAAGACCGCTTAACTCTTTTTTTTTTAGATTTTATGTATTTATTTGAGAGAGAGGGAGTGATCGAGAGAGAGTGGGGGAGGCACCCAGGAGGAGCAAAGGGAGAGGCAGTCTCCCTGCTGAGCAGGTAGCCCGAGGCCAGCCGCATCCTAGGACCCGGGGATCATGACCTGAAGCCGAAGGCAGCCGCTTAACCAAGTGAGCCACCCAGGGGCCCCAAGACCGCTTAACTCTTACACTGCATCCCATTGTGCTTATTTCTTATGCACTTTCTGGAGGCATTGATAAAGGTGTTTTGCAATGACCGGAACATTCCAACTGCCAGACCAGAAAAGCCCTGCTAGCAATGGATCATGGAGTGGACCACAGCCCCCACGCGCCATTCACAGCCCTTGATCCCAAGCTGAACACAAAATGACGCGCCCCTGATCAAGTGCTTTCTGCCTGCCGTCTTGCAGCACCACCCCTCCCCCCAACCTCTTCTTAATAAAACTCTAGGTGTCCCTCTTGTAGACAGAGAGGTCTGTAGTTAAGGCTTGAGCCAGCCCCCCGCCCCAGCTGTCGGTAGCCGAAACAAACTCTCTCTCTTCCTCTTCCCACCCCTTCTCCCTTGAGTTACTGGCTTCTCTTGCTAAGAGTTTATGGGAGTATGTTCCGGCAATAGTGTTGGCAAGTCCAGCCAGGCACTGTGCTCTCAATTCGTCCAGCCGCTGGGGATTCCAGGAAGTGGGGGGGGGTGCTATTGGCTGGGGCAGCGCCAGAGCCCACCCATTCTTTTTCTGAGTTACAGGCTGTGATTGATCATTGGGTAATAGCACCTGTACTCTTTGACCGCAGAGCAGCAACATTTACAAGTAACAGCAAACTAAAATAAGACGAAATCAGAGAGGGAGACAAACCATAAGAGATTCTTAACTCTAGGAAACACTGAGGGTTGCTGGAGGGGAGGTGGGTGGGAGGATGGGATAACTGGGTGATGGACATTAAGGAGGGCATGTGACGTGATGAGCACTGGGCGTTATATGCAACTGATGAATCACCAAATTCTACCCCTGAAACTAATAATACAGTAAATGTTAATTAAATTAAAATTAAATAAAATTAAAAGATAAAAAATAAAAATAACAGCAAACTTCAAAAATGCATGCAACTAGAAACTGGATCAATGAAACCATTTTTGGAACCAGCAGAAAGACAGGTCTAGGGTGAAAGCTAAGAGTTTGCTTTGGACACCATGAGCCCAAAATCCCTATCAGACTGCCATTTGGAGATGTCCTCAGCAGCTTTAAAATCCGGAAGCCTCTGCTCTGCCCGGTCCACCAGATGATTGAAGATGTCAGGAATCCTATTACTACACACCACAGGTCTTAAATGTTGTTTCACTAGGTAATAACTTAGATCTACTTACTTTCTGGCTATTTGTTTTTTATAGCTTACATTTTAAATAACTTCCTTTTATTTTTCCGTCTTTTTAAAGTTCATATTTATTTTAATTAGCAATAATGAAACCTGGTTTTGAAACATACCAGACATAGAGGGAGACCTCACACACATAATAGACCTCTCATGTACCTGTTTGCTGGTGAACCTAGTGAAATCATACATGGGCATCCATTTAAAATCTCTGGAAATGGTCCAGGGGGCATACGGCAAATGAAGAAATGTTTGTTTATTTATTCCAGAATTGCCAGGTGTCCCTTTGCTAGTGATGCATCCACAGAGCAGTACATTCCCCCATTACTGGCTTTTGGAATCTCCTGTAATCAGCTTCTTCAACAGGGCTGTGATCCCCTCTGTCATGGTTTGCCTGGGGCTTTGCCCACATTTTTCTTTCAGGACAGGATGCTTCCCTCCACTAAACCGATCTTCCCCAGTCTTCCTGTAATTCTCCCAGTTTTCAACTTAGAATGCCTTTCACTTTCATTTTTGAAAGATAGCTTTTCTGGATATATGACCCTCTTTGTCTCTTTCCTAGACCTGGTGGTCTTTCCCATGAGGCACGGGCAGGTTCATGGAAACAAAACCCAAATCATTACTAAGGAATCACTCCTGGGATTCTCGGAGAAGCCAGAGGATCAGTACTTCCTCCTTGGGCTGAACTTGATCTTCATGACTGAGTCCTTACATACTGTCACGTCTGACTCCCACCTCCACAACCCCTTGGGCTTCATTCTCCAACTCCTCCTTTACTTGACATCTTTTCACTTCCATCATGGTCCCCGAAATACCAGACGACACCCAGAAGGGTACAAAGCAATCGCTTTGGCAGACTGCCTCATGTGGATGGTTTTAGCTGGGATGAAGAATTGTCTCCTTGACCATGATTTGTTTGTAGCTATTGCTGCCTGTATGTAGTCTTGCCTGCTATTTCCTGGTTATTCTTCCAACATCACAGCTTCATTATTTTGCCCAGAAGAGATTCTCTAAAATTAGAAATGTTATTTTTGTGTGTGTTCATGTTCATATGTGTCCATGCTATAAATAAATAAATAATACAGAAATAAATAAATAAATAAATAAATACAGATACTCACATCCCTTTCTCCCACAAGAGGACAAATAAAGACTTCTGAATTACCTGACACTATGGTTTTAGATTCTTTAAAAAGTTCAATTATCCACCCCAGTGCTTCCCACCTTCCTGGAACTGAAGGTTGGACAATGTATCTCCTGGCATAATTTCAGTCTCAAGGGCTCTAGCTCCCATGGCAATTAATTTTCTCTCCCTGACAAAAGGGGAGATAAAAAGAAGCTTTCTGATGCAACACAGTCCCTCAGAGCCTCTGTCCTCAGACAATTTTTCAGTCACCCCATAGACCAAGGCAAGATTCATTAACCAAAGATGTCGGATTCCAAGGAGGTTTTATCAAGAAGGCGTCCCAAGATAAGGAGAATTGAAGTATGTGTGGGAGCCAAGAGGGGGTCTCTTAGATCCTGGCAAGTAGAGGTGAGAGTCTGGAATTCCACTGCTTGTGAAGCTTCCTGGAAAGTAGGCATGGTTAGAGAGGAGATATCGATGGCAAGAAAGAGACTCAGAAGTTGATAGTTTTATATTCATTTGTATGATCATGCTGAGTTTCAGTATATGCAGGCATTTGGAGGGACAGAGAGATTGTATATGCCTCTTAATCTTCCCCCGGCTCACAGGTGAGCATCTTAGAATTTGTTTTACCTCAGCCCATCAGCACTGCCCCGAGCCTCGGGTGACAGGAGGGGGTTGGGGGAGTTGTTTATTTTAACAGCCACACATGAACCTCCATAGAAGCTGCTGAGCTGGGAGGACCTGGAGTTCTTGATCATTGCTGAGAGTTTGGTCTTAGGACATGCTCCCTGCCACAGCCCAGAGACAGCTTCAACCCTCCTTCCAGAAATTCTAAAACACTGACATCCTAAAGCAGTTTTCAGAGATCAGATCAGATCAGCTTGGAGAGCCAGGACAGAAAGAGCCAAACTTCTGTTCGATGGGCAGAGCGGGAAAAAACACATGACTGGGACCTGTCAGAATGGATTCGGATCCCAGGACTGCCAGTCAATCCCTGTGCCACCTTAGACATGTCATTACACTAAGTATCTCCCTTGCTGATTTTGTCATACAGCAAACGCATAAAAAGCGCTTCTGTGCTCCTTGTGCTGTGTGTTCCGGAGTGATGGTCAAACAGAAAACAGTCTGTGAACTGAGCTTTCAAGTACTCATCATTTGATTACCAGACTAGCAAAGAGAGGGAAAGGCAGGAATGCAGTGTAACTTGAATGGGCCAAAGGCACGTTTGCTTCTGTGGACCCCTTCCTCCATAAATAACAATATTTTAAAAATTATATTTTACGGCTTATTGTTGGTATAAAGACACTTACAGTTCTGGTTGGATTCAGTCATCTTTTCTCTTCTGACTTTAAAAGAAATAAAAACATTTTAATGTACCCTGGATCGCCGGTGTGTGATGGAGGAAGAGCTCAGCCATGCTTCCTCATAAGTGGGAGATTCTGTGAAGGTTTTATTGGCAACAGAGAGTCTGCTAACTCCAGTGCCTCTTCTCTCATCTTTCATTTCAGCAATGGGCATCAGGTAATGAGGAAAACATAGAAAGGAAGGGGTTTAAAAGTCAAATCAACTCTGGCTGGTCCAGGTGATAGAGCATGCAACTCTTGATCTCAGGGTCATGAGTTCAAGCCCCATTTTGGGTGTAGAGCTTACTTTAATAAAACGGTTGCAGTTGGAGGGGCTCTTCATCCTAAGGTGTGAGGTAGCTGACTTAGAACGAGGAGACAACACACCCAAAGCCAAGAGTGGTCTCTGTCCAATGCTTCCTGCTGCCTGACTGGGGATGGTGGTTTAGTGGAGGGAAGCATCCTGTCCTGAAGGAAGAATGTGTGCCAAGCTCCAGGCAAACCATGACAGAGGGGATCACAGTCCTGTTGGAGAAGCTGCTTACAGGAGATTCCAAAAGCCAGTAATGGGGGAATGTGCTGCTCTGTGGATGCATCATTAGCAAAGGGACTACCTGGAAATGCTGGAAGGGAAAGTGAGGTCAGGGAAACAGTATTGAGTATGAGGGAAGGAAGGGGGCCTTTCATAGGTAAGACATTGGGGAGACATCATATAGCCATCAGAGGTAGAGAATCCAAGAGACCAGGGCAAGTAGTACTGAGTTCATGTCATGCTCTAGACCAATTGACTCTTCTTGGAGGTAAACTGGAGTTGACCTGCATGGTTTCTTAAGGTGGAGACTTGGGGGCTGTTGACCAGTCCACTGAAAGGACCACTGTACCAAAGCCAGGTGAGTGAGTGGGGGAGCATCAGGGCAAGGGTATTCAAGGCCATGGACCCACAGCTGGTGAAGTGGCTCCTGCCCCAGGCCAGGCAGTAGGGTGACTGTCAAACAGAAGAGAAAAATATAACATGACTGGAGCAGGAATGCCAAAGTGTTACTTAGGAAAGCAGAATCTGAATGATCCATTATTTTTTGCTGGAAAGTAAAGTGTGAAGAAAAAACACAGGAACCCTAGAATCATACCAGCTGTTGTTTAAAAATTAATTCTGCCACTTGTTTGCTGAGTAATCTTGGACTGGTTTATCAGTGTCCTGGGGCCACTGTGTGGTCTAAAACGACAGACATCTGTTGCCTCACAGTTCTGGAGGTCAGATGTTCAAAATCAAGGTGTTGCCAGGATTGATTCCTTTTGGAGGGTCCGAGGGAGAATCTCTCCCATGCCTCTCTCTTAGATTGTGACAGCTTTGGCAATCCTTGGTGTTTCTTGGCTTATAGATGGGTCAGTCCAATCTCTGCCTCCATCTTCACATGGCCACCTTCTTTGTGTCTCTGTGTGTCCTCTCCTTGTCTTACACTGACATTAGTCACTGGCTTTAGAGAACACCCTAACTCTAGGATGTTTTCCTCTCAAGATCCTTAATATATCTGCAAAGACCCTCTTTCCATTTAGGGACACATTCTGAGGTTCCATGTGGACAAGAATTTGGAGGCAACGCTATTCAACCCAGTATAGATGGTTATTGCACTTCTTTGAATCTCTGCTCCTTCAACTATACACGTGATAACACTTATCAGTAAGATCAAGTAAAAAAAATGCCTATAACACTTAAATGTTAAATATTAAATGCCTGTAGTACTTAAAATTATCCAGCCCAAAATGTCAATAGTGCCAACATTGGGAAACACTCAGCTGAAACCCATTAGCCTTTCTCTGACCTTAACACGGTGTTCGGTACATAGTAAATGCTTAATAGGAATCACCTCCCTTTTCTTCCCTTTGGTGGGGGGCTCGAGGGGGAGATGTGGGTGAAAAGAGAAGAAATAAGTACACTGTCCACTTGAAAATCCTTTGACAAGGTCCAGAGAGACTGTTTGCCTATGCATTTTCCCCAAAGGATAATGATTAAAGAGCAGACCCTTCTCTATACAGAGTCATGGAAACAATGCAATTCTCCAGGGATTTAAGTTGAGACCAGTCTTATTAATAATTCCTTTAAAATGTACCTGGGAATTCAACTTCACGGATTAATCTCTAGGCATGCATAGGACATGAAACTTATCTCTGCTAGAAGACCAAGACAATAGACTCAAGAGACCTCCCAGAGGCTCTGCTCCAGGTCGGAGAAGAGTTGATGGATGTCAGTTGAAGGGTTTCTCAACCTTGGCACTGTTGAAATTTGGGACCAGACAATTCTTTGTGGTGGGGACCGTCCTGTGCATTCTAGGATATTTAGTAGCATCCCTGATCTCTACCCACTAGATCCATTAGCAGCCCCAGGCATGACAACTGAAAATATCCCCAGACATTGCCAATGTCCCAGGAAAGAGGCAAAATCACCCCTGGTTGAGAACCACCAGTTTAGGGCAAGAACAGGGAATTGTCATTTCAGGAGAGCATGACTGAGAATAAACTTGAATTGATCATTTTTTGCCATGCAAGTGGACAAGAGTTGTAATGTTGAATAACATCAACAAAAACGGCTAATACATATAGAACAGTCTTACTATATGCCAGACACTGAGCCAAATACCAGGCATACATATCCTATCATAGGTGAACCACCCTACCCAGCTGGCTTTTTAATGTTTACATTTCATCTACCATATGAGTAATAGTTGTGAACTTAAATCAAGAAATTGCCACATGTTTGTCATTGAGCTAAGCTGTTTATTTACTCACAGCTACTCCTATAAGGAAGGTGTTTTTTATCCCTATAGACAGATGGGGAAACTGACTACCAGAAAGGTTAAATAACTTGTCCAAAGTCACAAAGCTAGGTTGGTATTCAGATCTTGTTCTATCCCAGAGTATATTCCCTAAACCATATGCCAAACAATCTACACACTCCATATTCCTTCTCCAGGCTCATCATTCCCTATTATCTTTAGAAAGATCTCCCTATTTGATATCTAATCTCTTTGGAATACTTCCTTAGCATTGGCCCCAGGGTGTCTGGGATAGGGTATATTCCAATATTCCACTGGGACTGACTTGCACTCCCTACCTTGGGGACAGAGAGTTCAACTGCAAATGTTGGTGGATAGTGCTTTCCTGGAGGGCAAAGGCAAAACTTTGCTATTCCCCATCCCATGACCAAAGCAGACAAAATGAATCAGTGATGGTTTTCTTTTTTTTCCTACTGAGACTGAATGTGCTCATCATCCTTCTTGAGACTCTAAGCAATCACTACCAAACAATTCTATCTGGCATGTAAGACAAGACTACTACCCACTAAAACTCCTTCCAAATATCCTGTTCTTCCTACAGATGAGTGATGCTTCCTGGAAGATGAGAGAATCAAATCAGTCAATGATCTCGGACTTCACTCTCATGGGGCTCTTCAACCACTCAGGGACACATCTGGTCCTGTTCTCCCTTGTGGCTATCATATTCACTATAGGCCTTCTGGGCAATGCTGTCCTGCTCTTCCTGATCCACACAGACTCCAGGCTCCACACTCCCATGTACTTCCTGCTCAGCCAACTCTCCCTATTGGATGTTGGCTTTCCATTGGTCACCATCCCCAAGATGGCAGCTGACTTCCTGCAGGGAGAGGGTTCCATCTCCTTCGGGGGTTGTGCAGCTCAGATGTTCTTCCTGATGCTGATGGGTATCTCTGAAGGTGTCCTGCTATCCCTCATGTCTTACGACCGCTACGTTGCCGTGTGCCACCCCCTGCATTATCCTGTGCTCATGAGACGTCAGGTCTGCCTGCTCATGGTGGGCACCTCCTGGTTGTCAGGTGTGCTTGTGGCCTCCATCCAGACTGCCATCACCCTGCACTTCCCCTACTGTGCCTCACACACTGTGGATCACTTCTTCTGTGAGCTGCCTGCTCTGCTGAAGCTCTCTTGTGCAGGCACATCCACGTATGAGTTGTCGCTGTCCATCTCAGGGGTGCTGATCTTGCTGCTGCCCCTGTCACTCATCACCACCTCCTACAGCCATGTGTTGAGGACTGTTCTCCACATGCACTCTGCCGAGGCCAGACACAAGGCCTTCACCACCTGCTCCTCGCACATCACTGTGGTGGGGCTGTTTTATGGGGCAGCCATGTTCATGTACATGGTTCCAGGCACCTACCACAGCCCACAGCAGGACAATGTGGTTTCCCTCTTCTACAGCCTTGTTACCCCCACGCTCAACCCCCTCATCTATAGCCTGAGAAACCGAGATGTTCGAATGGCTTTGGTCAAGGTCCTTGGAAGAACTGATTTTAGGTCAGAGATGACCTGCTGGAGGATTCTGCATTGTTCCCGGGACCCTCCCTTACAGTTGAGGCCTGTTTCATTTGCAGTTCATGTGGTGCAAGGTGTACTATAACCAACTTCTTTTCTCTTCCCAGACTTGCTTTTTCTCTTGGGGGTTTATAGAAAACAAAAACAGTGAACCCAATCACTTAAACAAGAGGAGGGGCTGTTTGCTTGGGTTTTTGGATTTTTTTTTTCATTCTTAAACAGAAGGAAAATTTTGCTAAAATTATGCTAACCCAATAGCTTGTGGATATTTTGGCCACTCATTAGTGTCCTGGCTTATACCTCATTCTTATACATTTATGCACAGTGAGTGATGGGTCTGGGATCCAATATCTGAAATCTAAAGAAAGGAGATATAGGGGCTACTGCTCTGGCAGTGATGCTCTAAACATCCCTGCCCATGTTGGTTCTCAGCAGTATCTTTGTTTGAATCACATTTTTAGGTTTCACAGAAGTAGCAGACTCACTCAAGATGACCCTGGTTGGGCAGTCCAAGCATGTGTTTGTTACTTTCACTGTCTCAATGACGATGAAGCAGAGATGTAAGAGGGTGAAGCCCACTCTTATCTGAATATCAAGGCCATATAAGATTGGATGCTGTCATTTTTAAACTTTTGTCATCATCATTGGATACAAGAGTTAAGATTACTCAATTAAAGATTTCCAGAGGAAAGATATATCCCTGATCTTTATCTTTGCAAAGATATTTACCAAATATGTCTTTGGATTAAGAATCAGAGCCGTTCTTATGCATATGAAGACTGAGTTGACACATCGTCCAAAGCATTTTGAACGGTGGGTGCCAATCTATGTGTGTGTTGAGGAAAGGGGTTATTGATTGGGAGTTTTTAAGTATTTGAACTATGTCATCAAGCCCACATCCAAGTCCAAGCTCCATCTTCAGAGCTCTCTGGGACCAGTCAATATAGGTATCAGGGAGGGTACCTGTAGAATACTGTACTACTCGTAGTACACAATAATACAAGGAAGCATCACAACTTGAGTACAGAAGAGTATCGGGGTAGTATAGTATGGTATCAGAGATGACCTACGCTGGAATTTATATGGGCAATAAATAAACTTTTATCTTTAAAACCAACAGCGTTTCTATTATCACAGCATACACCCTCAAGAACCCTGTCAGTACTTCCTATTACTGTCTTATTTATAGACGAAGAAACTGAAGCACAGGGAGTTTAGGCAACGTATCCAAGGTCCCCCAACTAGGAAGTAAGGGAGCTGCAATTCTAATCCAGGCTGTCTGAGTTGTTGTTCAATATATCACAATGCTTCCAACTGGCAAATGCTCCTGAAGGCTAGAAAGGAAATTGTAAAAATCAAGGTAAGGAGCTATAACATGGTGGTGAGAATTCTCTTGTCTCTTCTTGGCCACAGTCATCCTTAGGCTGATCGCTCTGAGGTCATAGGTGAAATGAAGGTCAGATCCTCATCATGGTTTTGCTGCTCTCAGGACTAGGCAGGTGAGTGAGGTGGGGAGGGCATGTTTTAATGCAGTTTTACAAACCAGTAAGAACAAGCCAGAAGGACCCGAGTCTTCTCTATTGCCCTCCTCTTTTCATTTCTACCCTTGCTCCCCCCCAGATCCAGTAGTTCCCTGAAGTTACAAAAAATAGACTGGATGTGTGTATATTTCTGCCCAAACTTGAGACACTTTTAAAGAAATATTCCACTGTGGTGGATACAGTGAAGGGAATATAGAAAAGAGTAAGGTTCTGCGTGGCTGATAAGGTTTTTTTACATTTTTTATTTAAATTCAATTATCCAACATATAGTTCATCATTAGTTTCAGATGTACTGTTCAATAACTTTTCAGTTGCAGGTGCCTGGGTGGCTCAGTCAGTTAAGTATCTGCCTTCAGGGGAATGAACCACGAGAGACTATGGACTCTGGGAAACAAACTGAGGGCTTCAAAGGGGAGGGGGAGTGGGGGATTGGGACAGGCTGGTGATGGGTACTAAAGAGGGCACATATTGCATGGAGCACTGGGTGTTATATGCAAACAATGAATCATTGAACACTACATCAAAAACTAAGGATGTGCTGTATGGTGACTAACATAACATAATAAAAAATTATTATTAAATAAATACATAAATAAAAATTTTTTAAAGATTTTATTTATTTATTTGACATTGATAGAGACAGCCAGTGAGAGAGGGGACACAAGCAGGGGGAGTGGGAGAGGAAGAAGCAGGCTCATAGCGGAGGAGCCTGATGTGGGGCTTGATCCCATAACGCCAGGATCACGCCCTGAGCCGAAGGCAGATGCTTAACCGCTGTGCCACCCAGGCGCCCCCATAAATAAATTTTTTTTAAAAAGTGTCTGCCTTCAGCTCAAATCATGATCTCAGGGTCCTGGGATCCAGTCCTGCATTGGGCTCCTTGCTCAGCAGGGAGTCTGCTTCTCCCTCTCCCTTTGCCCCCCCCCACACTCTCTCTCTCGCTCACTCTCTCTTTGAAATAAATAAATAAATAATATTTTTAAAAATTTATCAGTTGTGAGGGGCTGATTAGTTTTATTTCTTAGACATTTCATGAACATAAGCATGAGAAGTTTAACCCAGTTCAGTGGGGGAAATGATTCCAGGCCTGGTTCCAGCTCTTCCTCTGCCTTCACCTATACCACTGACCTTGTCAGAAGGACTGGGTCTCTCACTTCCTCCCCCTCTCTTCCTCCTTCCCATGTCCAACTGAGATCTCCGAAAGATGAGTTGCGGGGCACCTGGGTGGCTCAGTCAGTTAAGCCTCTGTCTCTTGATTTTAGCTCAGGTCATGATTTCAGCATCATGAGATCCAGCCGCACATCAGTCTCCACACTGAGTGTGGAGCCTGCCTAATTAAGAGTCTCTTTCTTTGGGATGCTTGGGTGACTCAGTCAGTTAAGCATTTGCCTTTGGCTCAGGTCATGATCCCAGGGTCCTAGGATTGAGTCCCAAGTAGGGCTTCTTGCTCAGCAGGGCGTCTGCTTCTCCCTCTGCCTGCCGTTCCCTCTGCTTGTGCTCTCTCTCTCTCTCTGTGACAAATAAATAAATAAAATCTTAAAAAAAAATTCTCTTTCCCTCTTCCTCTGCCCCTCCCCCATCCACTCACATGCACACCCTCTTTCTTTCAAAAAAATAAAATAAAAGATGAGTTGCTCCACCATCAAGTGCACACATTTTTGCTTGAATAGATTTTGCCAAAGTATCCTGAAAAGATTGTCACACACGGAGGAGAGTGGTCATTTACCTAACTATGTTGCCAACATTTTGAATGATACAGCTTCAAAATTAGCCAATTTCCTGGAGGAAAATTATATTTCCTGATTGCTTTATTCTCAATATCCCTGATTTCTAGTGGGGGTGAGCATCTTTTCATAAGTTTAATGACCATTCAAATTTCCTTGGCTATGGATTTCTTACAAAAGTATGGAAAGCAAATGATGAGAGTACTAATCATAAGAAAGATACAGTGTCTACAACAATATCAGAAAAAGCAGACTTGAAAACAAGGAGAAATATCAGAGATAAAGAATGACATTTCATAATGATAAAAGGGTCAATTCATCAAGAAGATAATAAATATAAATGTAGAGGAATTCATTGCTCAACTCCATTCGCAAGGACACTTCCTTCCATGATGTGTATCCAAACCAAGCGTTAGGGGGTGCTAGTGTTTGAAAATCAAGTGGCTCATTCCCAAGATTCCCCAGAGGCATATTTTACCGCTGGGGGTCTAACCAGGCCCTTATCTCTTTCCTCAAGCTTCAAAGCCAGACACTGCCCACTGGCACTCTGCAGCATCCCAAGAACTTCTGGAAATAATTGAGATCTAGGAATGAAAACAAAATTAAAAAAGAGCAAAGCAGAGTTTTGCTCCAAAGCACAAAAGTAAAACCGCAAAATTGAAATCAATAAATGTTTAAAGAAATAACTGCCAAATGAAATGTTACATCAATGTCACTAATTGTTGGCTTTAACATTTATAATAATGACAATACAGGCTACAAAAAACCTGCACACAAATATTCAAAGCAGCTTTATTTGTAATAGCCAAACACTGGAAATAACCCAAATGTTGTCCAATACATGAATGGTTGAACAAACACCAGTACACCCATACAATGATATTCTACCCTGTATTTGTTTGCTTAGGCTAACTGAAAAAAGTACCATAGACTGGGTCATTTAAACAACAGAAATTTATTTTCTTGCAGCTCTGGAGGCCAGAACTCTGAGATCAAAATGTTGGCAACGTTGGCTCCCTGCAAGGGCCATGAGAGAAAGATCTGTCCCGGGCCTCCTTTCTTGGTGCATGGATGTCTTCTCCTTGTATCTTCATATCACCGTTTCTCTGTGTTTATCTCTGTGTGCAAATGTTCTCTTCTTATAAGGACAGCGGTCATGTGGGATTAAGGCCCAGCCTAATGAATTCATTTTAAATTTCCTATCTCTGTAAAGATCCTATCTTCAAATAAGGTCATAGTCTGAGGTACTGGAGGTTAGAACACCGACATATGAATTTGGAGTGGGGGGCACAATTCAGCCCATGACATACCCAGTAATAAAAATGGAACAAAATGCCATGTTACATAGAACAACTTGAGCAGATCTCCAGGGCATTATGCTGAGTGCAAAAGAAAAAAAAAAAAAGCCAATCACAAAAGGTTATATACTGTGTGAATCCATGTCTATGATACCCTCAAAATGACAATTTTATCCACACCTGTGATAAAATTGCATACAACTATATAGACACATTGTACTAATATGAATTTCTTGGTTTTTGATATTGTACTATACTTATATACAAAGTAACTACTGGATGAAACTCAGTGGAAGGTATGCAGAATTCTTTGTACTATTTTTGTAACTTCTTGTGCATCCGTAACTATTTCAAAATAAGTTGGAAAAACAGAATATTTACTTTGGTAATAAAGATTCATTCTTCGGTTAAAAAAGTTTCCAGTGGAACTCATTTCTGTTTTTTTTTTTAACTTAATAGGAAAGTCTATTGATGCTCAAAGTATCCCGCTAAGGGTTAAATAAGCAATATACTCATGGTAACAAAATGGTTTCAAGAGAGAAGTGTCCACTTTTTCCTCAAGAGATCATTTCCTCTTTTTTATAGAGAAAAAATAGAGATATATTTGTACATAAATATATATTTTTAAAAGTAGATAGATAGATAGATAGATAGATAGATAGATAGATAGATAGATCTTAATTTGTATTATAGGAGGTCACATGCTTGGTAAAGTGTATGAATGGCTTGAGTTATCCAGATTTCACTAAACCACCATTCATGTAGTGGATAAGTGGCTTAAAGAAAGTTTCCTTAAAACAATCAACAGGACAAAATTAATTTTAACAACGCAAACACCATGCCTAAGAAAATGACTAAGGCTAGGATCCTTTACTGGGTAAAGTGTAAGAGGAAAAGATCGTAACCAGTGATGTTGGCAGATTGCATTTTCTAAGGATGACCATACCAATCATTGTCTGCCATCCCACATATTGTTCTTGAAATGTGATGTTGATACTCTTCCATCAAAAAGCAACTGACCCTTGATCCCAGCTCAGGTCTTGATCTCAGGGTCGTGAGTTCGAGCCCCACACTGGGCTCCATGCTTGGTGTGGTGCCTGCCTTAAAAAAAAAAAAAGGTCCAAATTTTCAGTTATAAGATGAATAAGTTCTAAGGATTTTACAATGAGGGGACTATAGTTAATATTTCTGAATCATACACTTGAAATTTGCTAAGACAGTAGGTCTTTTTTGTTGTTATTTAGGTAGGCTCCATACTCAATGTGAAGCCCAACTTGGGGACTTGAACTCACAACCTGGAGATCAAGACCTGAGCTGAGATCAAGAGTCAGTTGCTTAACAAACTGAGCCACCCAGGCTCCCCTGAGACAGCAGGTCTTAAGTGTTCTCATCACACACAGAACTTTGGTAACTGTGAGAGATAACAATGTATTAACTTGATTGCGGTAATCATTTCACAACATATACACATACCAAATTATCACATTGTATGCCCTAAATATACACTCAGTTACAATTCAATAAAGCTAGCTGGAAAAGATTCAATCTGGAAAAAAAAAAAAAGAAAGATATCCATATGCAAAATAAATGCTGTTATTGTCGTTGTTATTTTAATCCACTATCTTTGGGGGTTATTTGTTACAAAGTGATTGATAACTGCAACAGCAGGGATAGAAGTCAACTTCCCAGCAAAAAAATATGAAAACATCAAGAAGACTACCATATATACAGATTCATAAGCACTAACATTAACCATGATATATGCCTCAAAGTGCGAGCTAAGAATACTACGAATCTCCCATAATTAACTATAAATCCACTTAAGTAAGATTTCTTTTACTGGGTATTATATGCAAACAATGAATCGTGGAACACTACATCAAAAACTAATGATGTATTGTATGGTGACTAACAACATAATAAAATTTTTAAAAATGAAAATTAAATAAATAAGATTTATTGTATTCTTGCTTTTTGTAAATTAATATTTACATTATGTGGTTTATAAATTATTGTATCTCCTCTCTGTAGTGGATGAACCTAATTTATAAATGAATATATGGCTCAAATGCTTTTTTTAAATAAGATGCTATGTGTCCCGCTTGTGCGTGGGAGCCATGGTAGGATTTTGAGCAGAGAAGTGCACCACGAATTTGTCACAAAGATGCAAAGGTGCCAAGGGAATTCTGCCACTCCTAGGGCCACTGAAGAAAGTTCTCCCCAAGAAAAGTGCCTCAGAGAGCTAGGCCTCCACAGAAGCGGAAGAAAAAGAGAAAGAAAGAAATGACAAGTGTTGCTCGCTTTCCCCAAGAGGCCACATCTCGCAGGGGTTGCATTTACGGCAGACAATTATTTGGTATTTGGATCCCTAACAAAGCACTCAGGGGCTCAGCCCAGGGCAGTGGGATCAGGACATGATCACTAAAGCTTCTTCCCGAGGAACCACAGACCTACTTCCCCATCACTCAAAGCCCCAGGCCCCATTCTCCATGCAACCCAGCTCACCGCTCAACTCCAGATCCAGAAGGCAGAAGTGTAGTGCCTGATGTCATAGCTCAACTGCCAGGTGAGTGCAGAAAGAGCAGGGGTTCTGGAGATAGCCAGACCTGCTCTGTGACCCTGGACTAGTGACTTTGCCTCTCTGAGTCTTGACTAGTTAGTCTTCATGTTGTATGAATGGGACCAGAACATCTTTATGTGTATAAGCCATGCTAATGCCTATATTGTGCTGTTTTATAGGAGTGGGCTTTGGAAGCAAATAGACCCGAGCCATTTGGCCTCCTTGCACTTCAAAGTCTCCCTCTAGGGAATAGGAGTAACAGTAGCTACCTTGGAGAATCAGATACAGTCATACGCATAGACTCACCTACATAGTGAGCCCTCAGTACAGGTGAGCTGTAGGAAGTAGGAAGAGCTATTGCAGGGTTTTCCCCAGGGAGGGAAGTGGGGTTGTAACTAAAAGAAACTTAGACTCCATATTGCTTCTATTTCCCTTGCTGCTGTGACCCGTAGGCGAAAAACTTCTGATGAGCCCTGTTGGCATGTTAATCATCAAAGGAGTTTTGTTTACAGCTGAGATTTGCAAAACCTGCTTTTTTACCGGAAACCTACCTCACTGGAGGAGATAAAAAGGATGTACAGCAATGACTGTACTAGGTTTGAGATTTTCAGGAACAACATGACCAGATTCCCACACCCAAGGATCAACTGACCAAGAGCTAAGAAGTTTCATGACCTTCCTGGGATGTCAGTCACCTTTTAACTCCAACGTCCTCCCATTTCTCCCTTTTGCTAACCTAAAAGCATCTCCAATTTCATATCCAGAGAGATGGCTCTTTGGGACAGTAGTCTGCCCTCCTCAGTTTCCTTGTTTGACGAATAAAGTCACTTTCTTAGCCCAACATCTTGCCTCTCCACTTACTGGCTTGTCCTGCAGGGAGCTTGGACTTGGTTACAAAGTTACTTTGGGGATTGTCCCGGGGTACAGGGGAGAAAGAGGAGACATGAGAGTGACTGGTGAGGGCACAGACTGGGTATCCAGGAGAGAGAGGAGAGGCAATGGGGCTGGAGAGGATAGGAGGGGACAGGAAGGAGGGACATTTTAGGAGGAAAGAGCCCCAGGAAGTGGTGGTCTATTGGCCAAAGAAGTGAGGAGGTGGGGGGAGGGGTGAACAACACAGAGGCTCTGCTTCCAGGGTGGGAGGACTATCAGGGAGGCTGGAAGTCCTGGAGGATATCCACCAGGGGATGCCCAGGAGGGTAACATCAGCCAGAGCATTGCAGACAGATCCCAGATACAGGCCAGTGGATCCACTCTACTGGTTCCCACGTTCTTCTTTGAGAATGGAGGACAGGAGCCAGGAACTTCATCAAGAATGTATGAGAGAGACAGACAGAGAGAGAGAGCAGTACAGACACAGAAAGACAGAGACAGAGAGAGAAAGAGACAGAAAGAGACAGACGCAGAGACACAGAGAGACTGAGACAGAGATACAGAGAGAGACAGAGAGATAGTGAGAGGCAGAAACAGACACACACACACACACACACACATACACACACACAGAAACAAAAGAAGCATTTGGATTTCAGGCATTCCAAAAATGTTCAGTGTCTTGATGTGGTAATAGTTTTACAGGCCATATACATAATGTCAGAACTCATCAATTTCTGTGTTCACCTATATATCATTTATTACACAAGGTATAACTCAAAAAAGTAGAAATACAGGTCAAAAGAAAAAATTTGAAAGTACTGTTTATAATATAACAAATATCACCTACCTTAAGAAATAAAGCATCACAGACACAATTGAAACCCAGTGTGTACCTTCCCCCCCTTCCCCTGTCCCATTATTTCCCTCCTCCAAGCTGACCAGTATTCTAAATACAGCCTTTGTCATGGCCCTATGAGTTTTACAATTTTTATGTAAATAGGGTCACTCTACACATCCTTTTGCAACTTGCTGGATTTTGCTTAGAATTATATTTTTAAGATTCATAAAAATATTCATATTTTAAATTCATATCAATACGCATGGCTCTAGTACATTTGCTTCCTGAGTGACATAATATTTTATTATGGAAATACACACTCATGTTATTTGTCCACTTTGCTAGTGATGGAAATCTAAGTATTTTCCAATTTTCCATTATTATGAGAAGTGTCAGTCATGATTTGTTTCCCAAATTTTTTATTGTGGTCAAATACACATGACATAGAATTTACCATCTTAACCATTTTTGAGTGTCCAGTTCAGTGGCATTAAATACATTCACATTGTTGTACGACTTTCACCACCAACCATCTCCAGAACTCTTTTCATTTTGTGATCACTAAACACTGACTCCCCATCCCCTCCCCCAGCCCGATCCCACCATCTACTTCCTGTCTGTATGAATCTGACTCCTCTAAGGACCTCACATAAATGAAATCATACAGTATTTGTTCTTTTGTGTCTGGGTTCTTGCATTTAGCATAAGGTCCTCAAGTTTCATCCATGTTGTAGCCGAGTCGTCAGAATGTCCTTCCTTTGCAGGGTCATGTAATATTCTATCGTTTGGATGCATCATGTTTTGCTTACCTACCATATACATTCTTGATCACACTTTCTTACGTGCTCACTTGGAAGCATATACTCAATGTTTCCCATAGGGCACGTGTATATGCCCTATATCTCTGTAGGTGTAAAGCTAAGAATTATTAAATTTTAGAATATGGGCATTTTTGGGGTCCCTGGGTGGCACAGTAGTTAAGCGTCTGCCTTCGGCTCAGGGCGTGATCCCGGCGTTATGGGATCGAGCCCCACATCAGGCTCCTCCGCTATGAGCCTGCTTCTTCCTCTCCCATTCCCCCTGCTTGTGTTCCCTCTCTCGCTGGCTGTCTCTGTCTCTGTCGAATAAATAAATAAAATCTTAAAAAAAAAAAAAAAAGAGGGGCGCCTGGGTGGCACAGCGGTTAAGCGTCTG
This sequence comes from Ailuropoda melanoleuca, assembly GCF_002007445.2. Classification (NCBI taxonomy): domain Eukaryota; kingdom Metazoa; phylum Chordata; class Mammalia; order Carnivora; family Ursidae; genus Ailuropoda; species Ailuropoda melanoleuca. The sequence continues at coordinate 11,704,309 of NC_048221.1, forward strand.
CCTTCGGCTCAGGGCGTGATCCCGGCATTATGGGATCGAGCCCCACATCAGGCTCCTCCGCTATGAGCCTGCTTCTTCCTCTCCCACGCTCCCTGCTTGTGCTCCCTCTCTCACTGGCTGTCTCTATCTCTGTCGAATAAATAAAATCTTAAAAAAAAAAAAAAGAATATGGGCATTTTCAACCTTTCCAGATATTGTCAGGTAATTCTCCAAAGTCATCTTGCCAGTTTGCTCTCCCACCAGCCGTGGATAAGGGTTTCTTCATTCTACATCCTCAGAAAGTCTTGTTGCTGCCAGACTTACTCTGATGAGTGAAATGGGATCTCGTAGTGTCTTCCAGCTCCTCATTATTGGTGAGGTTGCGCATCTTGTATCTTTTCACGTGCCAACTGGGTTCCCCTGTCTGTGGTATTGTTTCTTCACATCTCTGATGCAGGTAAGCGGGGGCTTACACAGGTCATCAGAGCATCTGGTCACAGTTTAGGAGTACCCCAAAATGAGATGCTCAGTAAGTGTTTGATGAATGAATAAGTGGAGGCTGTGCATATAGACTCACTGGGAAAGGAAGAGAGATGGGCTGCAGGCAGAGGGGTTGGTGGGGCCAGAGAGGGTTTCTTCTAAGTCTGGACAATACCAACCAAAGGTCTCCCACCATGGCTGCTGGAGCCCCAGCCGCCTGCTGATGCTACCAAGAGAGTTTCTGGCATTATAACAGTCATCTGTCTGATTCTACCTCCCTCTAACCTTCTGAGCCTTCCTGAGGCACTCAGAGTGGCAGAAACTCATTGGAAGCCAGCTGGAAAGTGGGAAGGCAACAACGCAGAGAAGCAGAGAGGGGAATGTGAGAAGTGAACGGGACTCTGTCCCTCCACATGAACCAGAACATCGCAGCCCACACACCCTCTGCCCACAAAACCACCTGCCCAAGCAGACTTTGCTAGCTCTTTCTTAGGGCACCCCATCCCTTGGTCTCTCTCCAGAAACACCTGAACGTGAGACTTCCGGGTCCCCAGAGAGGGAGAAAGAAAAGCATCGCTCGCTTCCTGAAACGATGCTTCAAGGAGGACCCAACACCACGTCTGTGGTTCCTGCCGAACAATACAACTTGAGTCTAATCATGAGGAAACATCTGATAAACCCACATCGAGAGACATTCTATAAAAAAATCCACCTGGATTCTTCAAATGTGTCAATGTCGTAACTTCGGGAACCGTTGAATCTGGGTGCCTGGCATATCGGAGTCTGTTGCAAAGCTCTCTCAATGTTTATATCCATTTGGAAAATGTATAATAAAAAATTAAATATATTTTTAAATGCCATGAAAGTGCAAGAAAAGCCGAGAGGCTGGCCTTTATGAAAGGAGACAAAAGAAACATATCTGATAACCAGAAATGGATGCTTGATCCTGGACTGTATCTAGACGCACCTGAACCCATTGCTACCTCCTGGAGCCTGGACCAGAGAAGAAACCTGCTATAAATGCAAGCCATTCAGGGACAGTGGGAGACATTGGAATCCGGACTAGCTATTGCATAATAAAACGTGTCAGCAATGAATTTCTTGACTTTTATACATTTGCCGTGGTTACGTAAGAGAATGCCCTTGTTCTTAGGATATGCACGTAAGGTATTTAGGGGTAGAGGAGCACCATGTCTGCAAGTGCTTCAGGGGAAAAAAATACTTTTATATACAGAGATGGAGCTATAAAAGAAATGTGAAAAAAAGGGTGAACAATCTCGAAGTAGGAGAAGGACACGAAAGAATGTAATATTCTTGCAATTCTTCTGTAAATTTGAAATTATTATTTTAATTTTATATTATTTGCATTTATAGATTTAAAATTATTATTATAAATATTATTTTAAAAGTATACGTGTACACGCATGTCAAAACTTATCAAATCATAAATTGTAAATATGTGCTGTTTGTCGTATAGCAGTGATATGTCAATCAAACTAGTGTAGAAATAAGTAAAAATGGAGAGGGAACTTCATTTGCAAAGGCAGAGACGCATGACCGGAATCTTCTGCCAGGAAGAAGGACACTTCCTTCTAGCTGGAGTTTGAGTTTCATGGGGCGGGGACAGCTATGAGAGAAGGGCGGGGGAGCTGGGAGGCCATCAGTGGTTTGTGGGTTGACGATGGGCGTGACCCTGCATCCTCGAAGGGTGCGTTTCCCAGTATTGACGCTGGGGGGCGCCAGTACATCGCCACGCCAGAAGGTTTTCTAGAAGTCTGAAAATGTTCAACACCTGGAAGAAAACATTGAAAACCACGCACTCTGATGTTTGAAAACATAAAAGCAAGGCTGAAAAAAATCAAAATCAATAAACACTTGGAGGAAATGTCTTCTTAAACTAGCATGATGTCGACTTCATTCATTGTTAACCTTAGCATTTCTCCAAAACGTCATTACATTTGCAAAGTTATCGGTGGGTTAAATGTTCTCCGTTTGCAAGAATCCCCGTAGGTGCACGATAAGTACATGGTGCAATAATTCTCACAGCACCTAAATACTTTCAAAAGCACAGTGATCTTCTCTACTTTTTTTTTTTTTTTAGATTTTATTTATTTATTTGACAGAGATAGAGACAGCCAGCGAGAGAGGGAACACAGGCAGGGGGAGTGGGAGAGGAAGAAGCAGGCTCATAGCGGAGGAGCCTGATGTGGGGCTCGATCCCAGAACGCCGGGATCACGCCCTGAGCCGAAGGCAGACGCTTAACCGCTGTGCCACCCAGGCGCCCCCCAAGAACTTTTAAATCAATAGTAATTAGAGAATGGATAGCAGGCTTGCATATGCCAACACTGCGCCAAAGCAGATATACAAATAATAAAGACACACTTGTCAGCCATTAGGGAAATGCAAATCAAAACCATGAAAGAGGGGCGCCTGGGTGGCTCAGTAGTTAAGCGTCTGCCTTCGGTTCAGGGCGTGATCCCAGAGTCCTGGGATTGAGCCCCACATCGGGCTCCTCTGCTGGGAGCCTGCTTCTTCCTCTCCCACTCCCCCGGCTTGTGTTCCCTCTCTCACTGGCTATCTCTCTCTGTCAAATAAATAAATAAAATCTTAAAAAAAAAAAAACATGAAAGAAATACCATGACACACCTATCAGAATGGCTAAATTAAAAATACTGACAATACAAGTGCCACCAACAAAGACTTCCATACATTCCTGGTGGGGATGCAAAATGGTGTGGCCCACTCTGGAAAATGGCTTGACAGTTCTTACAAAATTAAACTTGCACTTGCCATATTTACCCTCGAGAAACAAATGCTTATGTACATGAATATTCACAGCAATTTTATTTGAGAGAACCAGAAGCTGGAAACAACCTAAGTGTCCTTCCGCTGGTGAATGTCTACCCAAACAGTGGTCCATCCATACGACGGAATACAACTCAGCAATGAAAAGGAGCGGACTAATTTTTTTTAAAGATTTTTTATTTATTCATTTGAGACAGCAAGAGAAAGAGTGAGTGAGAGCACAAGCAGGGGGGGATAGTAGGGATAGGGAGAAGCAAGATGCACACTGAGCAGGGAGCCCTCCGTGGGCTCAAGGCCAGTTCTGGGACAGAGGTCTGTATCATAGTTTCAATGAGTATAGGGGCCTCGTATTAGATGGTGCAAAGAGATTCATTGTAAAGCAAAGTCAAGAGAACAACTGGGTCGGATCATGCTAAAAGGAGATGACATTACTCTGCTCCAAATGAAATGATCAGGGACACCTGGCTAGCTTGGTTGGTGAAGCATGTGACTCTTGATCTCGGGGTCATGAGTTTGAGCCCCACATTGGGTGTAGAGTTGACTTAAATAAATAAAATTTAAAAAAGAAATGATCAATGAAGTGAGAAATTCTTGAGAAGACAACAGAGTTTGATTTTGTAGGTGTCCTCTGTTGGGAGTATAGTTCTAAGACATTTGTTCATATTGTTTTGGTTACCCTTATGTTATTACCAGATGACAGTAAATGCTGCGGTATTGTGTTTTTTTTTTTTAAATCAAATACTCCTTTGCCTCGTCTAGCGCAAACTTGAGGTACGAATTTGTTTTAGAAGTGGGGTGCTGCTGTGACCGTAGATGGCATTATCGTAGCGG
>NC_048221.1:11708504-11715519 GCF_002007445.2 Ailuropoda melanoleuca
TTCGTATCTGAGAAGTCTCAATGACTTTTAACCATACATCAGGGTATTTTAGAAGGCATATTGCTTTCAAAATGCTTTTTGTCTGCTTTACCAATACTTTGACATTAAGCAATTTTTCCAGAAACTTTTTACTGTTCCAGTTTTTTTTAGCATGACACTTAATAACGATGTTCTTTTCATCTTTCGCCATTGACTATTACAAATCTTCTTTATTTGAGCCGCAAATGAACTGGACATGATTGCCATTCAGAGGAAGTCATCGGGTATCAGCATTTCCAACCTCAGTGAACAGCTTGTAAGCAGTATTTGGATCCAATCTTTCCTTCACCTGTTACCAGAAACTACCCATACTTTTAGTGTTAAGTAATTGTTTGCCAAATTATAACTGAGTTGTCATATTTTACAGTGAGTCTTACCCAGAGGCACAACTGTTTCAGGTTGCCCTGCCTTTGCTAGCATCGGATGTGGCTGGGATACAGATCGCGTTGAATAACATTCCTCCTCTGTTCTCCCACAAATCCAGCAGAGCACTGTCCGTGATATCTAATCAGAGCCTTAAAGAGCTTATGCAAGCTCCGGTGCCTTTTCATTCCGGATTCTTTCTTTCAGCGTATTGTTATAAACGTGATTTGATCATTCTCCAAACACTGCCCACTTCGACGCAAAAATTAGAATGCACAAACGGTGGACACCGAAGTAAATCTGAACTATCTAAAGCCAGAGCCGACCTCAGATTTGAGGATGCCGACAGACTGGTACCTCTCCTAGAGAGCAGAGCATTTCTAAGCACACGACCATGACGCTCACAGTGACAATAGCCAAACTGGCAAAAAGTTTTGCAAATACATCTCAGATGTTGCTGGTGTACTGAAGCTCGTTGCACCCTTCGACGACAGTGAACTAGATATACTGAGTTTACCTTATAATTTGTGTTGTTAATTAATTTTACTCTTCTTTGGAAGTACCATGAGGGTATGTCCTAGCGTGTGCCAAGTATTTCCAGATTTTAGCAACGGACAACTGTCCTGGCTCATACTGGCTGCATACTAGCCTTGGAGGGGAAATAGGAGGTCACAGCTGCTCCTGACATGCAAGGACAGGCAATATTTCTGAGGAGTATCGAGGTCCAGGGAGACAGAGAAAGGGAGCTGAAGCTGGAGGCCTCTTGGGCACAAAGAAGGGACTCTCTCAAGCATGGAAGAAGTTCTGGAATCCTGAGTCTAACTTTGGATTCTCCCCAAAGCAGGTTCTGGGTCAAGGGCTTGAGTGCAAATCGTATATTTAAGAGGTAATCCCAGGAGATCCAATGAGCATTTGGGGAAGGGAGGCATGGATGAGCAGATTCCCACTCGGGACAGCTGAGGAGTGATCTCTCTAGGGATTCCCAAGAGAACACAACTCAGAGCTGCCTCACTCAGGACTGATGAAGCCAGGGAGCCACCCAGCAAGGACAGGTCCTTTGCCGGCTGAAAGTCACTGCTGGGGGTGTTAATGTCCACATTTCCATGTTACCCAAGGTGCCGGCTGAGCTCCCTGCTATGACCCAGGTGATGTCCTGGGTCATAGAGGTGTAGGCGGTGAGGGTGAGAAACAGTCCGTGAGCTTGGCAGCAGTCCATGCATCCTGCAGGTGGGTTGTGGGGAATGAATGGTGTGTCACGGATGGAACGGAAGCAGCAAACAGGTGGATGGCTGGGGTCCTGTTGCAGGAGAGAGTGGGAAGAATTGAGGAATGTCTGAACTAATGAGAGGGGATGCGATCAGGGTGCAGGGGAAGGGCTGGCCGTGTCAGGACCCTGGACAACTCTTGGGTGTCCCTTCTGATTGATCCAGGATGGCCACGGAAGGGGCGAATCTCACCTCCGTCTCTGAGTTCCTGCTCCTGGGCCTCTCAGAGAACCCCAAGCAACAGCAGCTGCTCTTCATACTCTTCCTGACTATGTACCTGGTCACGGGACTGGGGAACCTGCTCATCATCCTGGCTATCGCCACTGACCCCCGACTGCACACCCCCATGTACTTCTTCCTGGCTAACTTGGCCTTTGTGGACATGTGCTTCACCTCCACCACCATTCCCAAGATGCTGGCCAACCACGTGTCAGGGCACAGAGGGATCCCTTACGCAGGCTGCCTGACCCAGATGTTCTTCTTCATCTGGTTTGCTGGCATCGATAGCTTCCTGCTGACTGCCATGGCCTATGACCGCTATGTGGCCATCTGTCACCCTCTGCACTATGCCAGGTCTGTGACACCGCAGCTCTGTGGCCTCCTGGTGGCTGCATCCTGGACTGCAGCCTTCTGGAATGCCCTGACCCACACAGTATTACTGACTCGCCTCTCATTCTGCACCCACAACCGGGTGCCCCATTTCTTTTGTGACCTCAGCCCTCTACTGAAGCTGGCCTGCTCCGACACCTTTCTCAATAATGCAATGGTGTATACCATGGGCGCCCTACCCACTGTCACTGCCTTTGTGGGCATCTTGGTCTCCTACACACGCATCTTTGCCACAGTGCTGAGGATCCCTTCCACGAGAGGCAAGCAGAAGGCTTTCTCCACCTGTGGCTCTCATCTGTCTGTGGTGTCCCTGTTCTACGGGACACTCATTGAGGTTTATTTCAGCCCCACGTCCTCGCACACGGCCCAGAAGGACACAGCCGCTGCCGTGATGTACACCGTGGTCACTCCCATGCTGAACCCCTTCATCTACAGTCTACGCAACAGCGACATGAAGGGGGCCTTGGGGGCCCTCATCAATAGGAAGCCAGTTTTTATTCAGTGACCATAGCACTGGGATGTTTGAGTGCCCAAATCCAGTGCCCATCTGAAGAGACTTCCCAGCACAGCCCCAAGTTTAGATGTTTCCTCTGTATCGCTCTCGGCTCTCTGTGTATTACTTCCTTCCTCCAACAAGTACTTCTGGAACATCTGTGACACCTGAAACACACGTTGCAGGGTTGAAGGTCCGGCAGGGAACTAACAAAATCCCTGACCTTGTGGCGCTCACACTGCAGCCTGAAGAACACATCTCTGTTGAAAGGAGGTGCTCAGCAAACTCGAGGCACTGGGATACAAGCCCCACTTTGGTTCAAGTTCAGGTTAATCTGCTCTAAGAAAGAGACACAAATGCAGAGGCTCACAAGTCATAAGATTTTGCAGACTGAACTCTTTGTTTCCGGAGCACGGTTCCTTCAAAAAGCTTACAGTAGACATCTGGTCTAGTTGTTTCTGGTCAGTTCCATTGCGAGGCCCCAGAGCCAATGTGCTTTTCTAGCCAGAGCTCTTGTGTTTATTGATTTTGCAATATTTGCTTCCTTGAACCACCTAGGTTTTGGTCCCTCTCAGTTAATGGTCATCTGAAACAATAGCCTTGGGTAGGGGCAAGATCCTTATTGTTATTGTTTTTGAAGAACAGGAAGCTGTTGGCTCTTCTAAGCGTGTGATGTTTCTGACTCTGAAAAGTGGCCAGTTCTTGTCGAGGATCACCTCTTTCTTGTGATTCCTTGCAAAGCAGCAAGAAGCAGCCAACTCACAGTGACATCACAGCTCTTTGCAACGACTTCCAGAAACACAGGCTCAGTGGACATACGAGCTACCTTCCAGGTTACTGCCAGTGATGGTATTACCCAATGATGGTTTTTGGCGTAACAAGGGTCTCTAGCTTTCCAGCCGTTGATTATTGTGTCTTTACCAGAAGACCACTCATTTTTCATTGTTGTGATGTCAGCATCTCACTGCTGGTACCAGGTCCTGTATCCCTTCCCTGGGGATTCTGAAAAAGCAAACACAAAAGGAGACACAAACTGACCAACCACAAACGAAGTGACTTAGACAGAAATTTGTCGTCTCCTGGTTCTGGAGGCCAGAAGTAGAAAATCAAAGTGTTGGCATGTTGCTTCCTTCTGAGGCTGTGAGGGCAAAAGCGTCCCGAGCCTCTCTCCTAGCTGGAGGGCACTGGTGCTCTGCCGGCCATCCCTTAACTTGCAGATCACGCGTCGTCTCTATGTGGCATCCTCCTTGTGTGCTTGTCTCTTTCCAAACGTCCCCTTTTTAAAATGAAGGCCACAAGTTCTCCTGGATCAGAAGCCCACCCAACCCCAGTATGACATCATCCTAACTGTTACATCTGCAACAGTTCTATTTCCAAATCAGCTCAAATTCGGAAATTCGGGGGATTAGGACTTAAGGTAGGAGTTTGGGGACAGGATGTAATTCAACTCATTATGTTTGCTTAAAAAAAGGAAAAGAGCTCAAAAGGAATATGGCTTGAGTAAGGTAAGAGTTCCTTTTTGTCTCAAGTGACAATGGACGTTCTAGGTCAGTGGGTGACTCTGCTTTAGACCATTCACAGACCCAAGTTCCCCAGGTCTTATTTCTGGCCCATTTCCCAGAAACTCTTATTACAATATATTACAAACAAAGCGTAATCAGAGATCGCAGGGCAGGCAACCACCGTCCCTCCAAGCACCACACACTTCTCATATCCCACACCGGACAACACCTAGCTGCAGGCGAGGCCAGGAAATGTGGTGTAGCTGGCCAGCCCTGTCGCCAGGCTCTGATCTGTTATACAGAAGAGGGGGAGGGTAGATTTTTGTGGAGAGCTAGTAGTCCCCCTTCTGTCCCTCTAGCCACCAATGACATGAAAGCAGGCTTCTGCCCTGCCAGAGGAACCACCTAACACCCCACTCTGAAGGCAGCCTGACGTCCCAGGTCCTGGATGCCTTCAACTCAGTTCAAAATCTCTGGCTAATACACAGCCTTCTTCAACACGGTGGAATGTTGCCCCGATCCAATAATTTGTCAACTAAACGTCCATTTACCTGGCCCTCCCCTCACCCAGTGCACAATGTTAAGACCAGCTGCTCCTCCGTAAGAATGATCAGATCTCCTGGGGCAGGGTTTATTTAGGAAGGCCCTGCTTGTGACATGGAATGCGTTCCTGGGCGAGCTGGGGGAGGCTCCATTGTCTGTAGTTCACTGTGGTGTCTGTTCTGCCACCGGCCACCCTGCCCGTTCACCCTCCGTGGCCACAGGCAAAGTGAACACAGAAGGACGTGCCCTTTGCAGGCCCTCTGCCGCTGTCCTGGATTGATTCCTCTGGAGCCGATTAGTGCAAATCGGTATTGTCTTAAGGCTCAAGCAGGCACAGGCTGGGCTCTTGATTTCCGAGGAATTCTCTACAACAGTTAGGAGGCTCCTTGCTTTGAGTCAGTAACCACACCCAAAGCTCTTTCCCAGAGAGAGTTTTTGCATTCCTTGATTTACTCAGCTCTCCCTATCCTGATAATGGTCGCTACTTGAGGTCATTTGAAACAAAGGTCTTGGGCGGGATGGTGTGCTGGTCTCAGCCCACTGATAGTGCTGCCCTGCTAGGAAGGCCTGAGGCCCCCACCCAGCATGTGCTGTTTGTGGGAGTCTCCACACACATTTCCCGACCAAGTCAGTAGTGGGGTGGGACCAGCCCCCCTGGTGCTTGTCCTGGGGGCCACGCAGTAAGGCTGTGGGGAGACAGAGAGAGCACAGACCTCAGGCCCTGCAGTCACTAGGGTCCATGGATGAGGTGTCTAGGGTTTCAGGGTCCACTCTGTGTTGGCTAATTTGAAGCATGAGAGCAGGGCTGCCTGGCTGGCTCAGTCCATGGAGCCTGCAACTCTTGATCTTGGGGTTGCGAGTTCGAGCCCCATCTTAGGTGTAGAGATTACTAAAAAAATAAAATTCTTTCAAAATGAAGCATAAGAGCAGGAATTTGGGAGTAAGAAGGGACAGGTGGGGTCACTCAAGAGGTCAGTTACCTAGATTCTCCAGAGCTTTCTAAAAGGGGAACGTGGTGGTGAGGGCGGCCCAATTGCTTATCTGGTTGTCTGGCTAGTAGCCCTGTCATACAGATGGCAACACGTTTCTTCAAGACAGATGAATTATTTGGCCGTGAAAAAGAAGGAAATCCTGCCATTTGGGACAACATGGATGGCCCATGGGCATTAATCTAAGTGAAATAAATCAGGCAGAGAAAGACAAATACTGTTTGATCTCACTTGTAAGGGGAATCTAAAAGGAAACAAAACAAACAAACAAAAACAGAAAAAACTCCCAGATTCAGAGGACTGATGGACGGTTGCCAGAGGCTGAGGTGAGTGATAAGGAAAGTGGGTGAAAGGGGTCAGAAGCTACAAACTTCCAGCTATAAAATAAATAAATCATCGGGTGTAGTGTTCAGTGCGGTGACTCTAGTTAACTGTATTGTATATTTGGAAGTCGCTGAGAGACTAGATCTTAAAAATTGTCTTTGCAGGAAAAAGGAGAGTGTGTGGTGATAGATCTTCGCTGGACTCACCCTGGTCTTCTGCAACATATACAGATATCGAATCATTATATTGAACACCTGAAACTAAAAACAAACACACCAGCATGCAAACACTATAATCTGAGTTAGGACAAGGTTCAGGAAGCTTCAGTCTGTGGGCCAAATGGGGCCCACCACCTGTTTGGTAAATAAAGTTGGATTGAAACAGATTTTTTAAAAAAATGGACATCTTTGAAAATGGATGCCTCAGTGCTTAAAAGCTTAGGGTCAGCCACTTACCATTCAGAAGGCCATGTCCTCTTACCCCTGTTTCAGAAATCAGGATCATGGGGTTTCTCTAAATCTTCAAGGACTCTCAGCTCTGGAGTTTTCTATCTCTGTGGGCCGACTCTTGTCCCCCCTTCCCCCGCACCCGCCCCGGGAATCCACACACCTTTCTTGTAATACTTTGCACAAATTGGCAAAGAGCCACCAACTCACAATGATTTCTTGCTCCTTCTCATCACTTCCTCTAGAGATGCAGGCTTCATAACCCCTTGAACCATCTCCCAAGCTCTCAAGGATTATAGTTTAACCTTGGCTTGGACCTAAAGAGGACACCCTGCTTTGTAGCCTGAAATACTGTGTCCTCACAACCCAGCCGCTACGATAATGCCATCTACGGTCACAGCAGCACCCCACTTCTAAAACAAATTCGTACCTCAAGTTTGGC
>NC_048221.1:11715619-11836597 GCF_002007445.2 Ailuropoda melanoleuca
CCGCTACGATAATGCCATCTACGGTCACAGCAGCACCCCACTTCTAAAACAAATTCGTACCTCAAGTTTGCACTAGGTGAAGCAAAGGAGTTATTTGAGTTTGGGTTTTTTTCCTCTATTTTTTTTATTATGATATGTTAGTCACCATACAGTACATCATTAGTTTTTGATGTAGTGTTCCATGATTCATTGTTGGCAGATAATACCCCGTGCTCCATGCATTACATGCCCTCCTTAATATCCATCACCGGGCTAGCCCACCCCCCACGCCCTTCCCCTCTAAAACCTTCAGCACACAGCATTTACTGTCTTCTAGTAATATCATAATGGTAACCAAAACAATATGAACAAATGTCTTAGAACTATACTCCCAACAGAGGACACCTACAAAAACAAACTCTGTTGTCTTCGCAACAATTTCTCACTTCATTGATCATTTCTTTTTTAAGTTTTATTTATTTAAGCCAACTCTACACCCAATGTGGGGCTCGACCTCATGATCCCGATATCAAGGGTCACATGCTTCACCAACCAAGCTAGCCAGGTGTCCCTGATCATTTCATTTGGAGCAGAGTAATATCATCTCCTTTTAGCATGATCGGACCCAGTTGTTCTCTTGACTTTGCTTTACAATGAATCTCTTTGCACCATCTAATGCAAGGCCCCTATACTCATTGAAACCAATGATGCAGCCCTCAGTCCACGTATTCAATTGCTTATAAAGTGACTCCTGAATCTGAGATCTCTTTCACAAATATCTGAAAATGATGGGCTGTACTGTCACCTTCTGCGTTTTTGGTTCTCAAAGGCCTCACTCATCTGCCTGAGACTTTTTTAAGTAATAGATTTAAAGAAAAAAAGTCAAGTAAATGATAGTACCTTTGGTATACAGACATGGCCTTAGCAGACTGGTGATGGCTGCTTCCCTGTATTCAACCCACCCATATTTTACCTGCAGATAGTTCCCATTACATGCCTACGGTTTCCAAAATGGATTGTTTATGGCCCTGCCTGGGGCAGACCAGAAGAACCAGGACATTAATGCCTAGAGGGTAACCATCAACCACTGATGGTCAACAGTTTGTAGGCAATTGCCCCTAGCTTCCTTATCTTCAGTGAGATGACTCTGAACTGCCTGTGGAGTGAAAGTCAGAAGTCACTCAGAAGATCCCAAGAGGAACCAACACCCAGGTACCTGCAGCAGTAGACTACTCATGAATGCACGTCCCCTATCTGTCTCCTTTCCCCTTTCTCTCACCGGGCTTCTAGGACTGTCTCCCACAAATCCTTGTTTTGGGGTCTACTTTTTGGGAAACCCAAAGTAAGACTGCACAAAAAGGTAGAGTTGATATAGGAATGACTGCCCGTTTGTAAACCCTGAGATAGTGCATCTAATACACTCAGTGCCCGGCAAGAAGTAAGTACTTAACAGATGTTATTCATTGTTGTTGTTATTTTTAAAAATTGTAGTAAAATATACAAAACATGAAATTTACCATCTTCATCATTTTTTAGTGTTCAGTTCAGTGACATTAAGCACATTCACATGGTTGTGCAACCATCACCACCAGCCGTCCCCAGAACTTGTTCATCTTGCAAAACTGAAATGCTGTCCCCACCAAACACTGACTCCCCACCCCTCCCCCAGCCCCTGGCGCCCACTATCCTACTTCCTGTCTCTATGAATCTGACTTTTCTAGGGAGACCTCCTCTAAGTGGGGTCAAACAGTATTTATGCTTTTGTGACTGGCTTCTTTCACTCAGCATGACGTGTTCAAGGTTCATCCATGTTGTAGCGTGTGAATTTCCTTCCTTTTGAAGACTGAATAATCCATTGTATAGATATGCCATGTTTGTTTAGCCATTCATCTGTCAATGGAAGCTCGAGTTGCTTCCAGCTGTTGGCTATTGTGAATGATGCTGCTATGAACTTGGGTACACAATGCTGTTGTTACTTTTTATCATTAATCCATTCATTCAAAGTCCCAGGAATTCTGATATGCCAATGTTCAAACTGAGAGTATTTCAGGAATCATTTCCATATAATGTGGGAGTATAGAGGGATTCCTCAAAAAAACAGACTTCCCAAGTTAAACAAGGCAGCTATGCTGGATGCCCAAGTTTTGGTTCTTCCTAGGAGTGGTTCTCAACAAGGAGGACAATTTAGATTGCCCCCCCAGGGGACATTTGGCAATGTATGGGAACACTTTGGGGTTGTCATGATGGGGGGGGGTGCTAATGGCATCTAATGGGTAGAGGCCAGGGATGCCGCTCCGCATCCAGTGCATAGGACAGCTTTGTACTACGAAGAACGATCTGGCCCCAAATGCCTAGAGTGCCAAGGATGAGAAATAAGCTTTAACAGGATGGCATGCTTCAACTCATCACCACCCCACTCTGCACCGGCTCAGAAAGGCAGCAGCAGAGGTGGGACCTCAACAGGCTACTCCAGGATCCCATGAGACACACCTTGGTGACAGGTGGCATCAGAGAGAGCAAATAGGTATCAAGAACTATGAAGGGTCTGGGATTTCACCCTACTTGCAAGCTGACAAGTTAACCTGCTGCAGTTGTGGATGCTGGCAGAAGACACGAGACTCCAGGGTCAGGGACAAAGGACTTTATTACATGTGGTGCCCGCAGCATAAACTTCCTGTTTGTGCTGTTTCCTCCTAAGCCCCACAGAGACCATGCAGGTGAACCCGGAGAGGCACTCGATGCAAACTGTATTTGCACTATACCCGAGGAACGCCGAGCTGTGAAATCCCAGTCTTTTCTAGTAGATTATAAACAAACCCGCTCTACCCTAATCTCAGAGGGAGGCATTATCTTTATTATATGGACAGCAAACAAGACTGCCCTCTGCTCTGCAGGAAGAAACTCCATCCTCCGTGGCTGTTTGCTATACAAACATCCTTGAAAAGATAGCTAGGAAAAAAAAAAAACACAACGTTGTCCACGCCTCTGCTTGTGAGTTGTACAGAAATGCCAAAGCCTCAGAGAGTTATTTCTCAAGAGAAGTAGCATTGACACCCAGTGGGTGGTGGCCGTCATTTCTAAGGGTAATTTGGTCTGGAAGTCAAGCACAGAAGGCTGCTCAGGATACAGTGTTGTGGTTTAATGAATAGACTCTAGAGCCAGACAGCCTGGGTTCTGTTACTTTTTAGCTGGGTGGCCTTGAGCAAGTACTTGACCTCTCTGTGCTCCAGTTTCTCCTGCTATATAATGGAAATGGTAATAGCGCCTATCTCACAGGGTCATGTGAAAATTAATATATGAGCTTATATATGCAAGACACTTAGAAGAGTGTGAGCAGATGGAGAGCCATGTCGGTGTTAACTGTAATTATTATTAATTATCATGACAATGCCGCAGAGCTTGTGGTCATGCCTGTTTTTCAGCATTTGTGGGCAAGTTCTATAACCCACACAGTTCCCGTGGAGTCTGTCTCAGAGATTTCTGGGAGGACACAGGGCTCTTTGCTCACCTCCTCCCCACACTGACTTAACAAACAGGGCAGCATGGCTGGAGTGGTGGTGGTTTCAGGTCCCAGGGAATCAGACAGGCTTAGGTTCAAATCCTGGCTTTGCCCTGTGCTAACTGTGTGACCGTGGTGAGCAGCGTCCTTGTGGGGGGACTCCAAGTTCTTACTACACAAGGATCTGGGTAAAGGATCCATGAATCTCCCCTCACACAGATACTATACACACACACACTGCATGTGACCCACCCAGCACATACTCCGGGTCGTCATTGTCGTCATATTCTTATTCGTGAGCAAGACTCCATAGGATGCAAGATGAGACCTTTGCTCTTTTCCACCAATACTAAGTTCATTCTGGCCCCCTCGGTCTCTCTGCATACCTCAAACTCCAGAAGACACATCAGGGGCCCCCCATACTCTCCTCTGTCACTTGACTTTTGTGGGCTCATCTCCCACCCACCATGCTCTTCCCACCTGTCTCTCCACAGTCAAGGCATACTCACCTCCTCTCAGATCCTCTCACCAGTGGTCTTTATAGCGGTTTCTACCAGCCCACTTCAGAGTCCTCCTTCAGACCTCACTTCAATTGCCACCTCCTCGGGGAAGGCTTTCCTGACTTCCACCCAAGGCCCATCAGGTCCCCATGTTGTATATTCCATTAATATTCTATCTGATATGCTCAGTGCCTACCCTGGGGCCCTCAGCTCCCACGGTTCCCCATGTCATGAAGGGCTTCCTTCTTCTTGAATCCGCATGGGGGTGGGGGGGAAGGGTGCCCCCACACAAGGGCACCCACCGCCGCCAAACAAGCAGCCTTCAACCAAGGAGGATGGGGATTGGTGGATAAATACCCCAGCTTCCCCGCCCCTCTGAGTGTGTTCTCTGCTGCACCCCCAGAGGTCCCCAGTGGGACTGTGCCTCAGTTGTCCAGAGAGGTAAGTGGCTTCAGTATAGCCTTCTTTACTGGTCTCGTTCCCTTCTCTGTCTCACTTTCCCACCCTCTACCCATGTCTCCTTGGGTTGCCTCCCAAATAAATTACTTGCCCTCGAATTCTTGCCTCAGCATCTCCTTCTGGGGGAGCCCAGCCTGAGACAGTAGTTTGCCCTATTATAATGAATTCCATAACTGTTTGCAGTTGTTGGTCGTCTCTCTCCCTGGGCTGAGTCAGGTCCACCACCATGTCTTCAAAGCCCATATGGTGCCTGGCATGTAGTAGATGCTCAATAAATGACCCCAAGTCTCATGGTTGTGAGGTGGCCAGGATGGCAGCAGTCACTCTACACTCACCACCATCCTCGGAACCCACTGTCGGGAGGGGAGTTCACTCCTTCTGAGCTATAAACGGCAGCCTCCACCCCCCTCATGCCCCACAGCCTGGACAGCTGGGCCAGGGCCCCCAGGAACCCTGGATGACCCTTCCAGCCCTGGTCAGCAGTCCTCGAGTGTCCCTGGGGCAGATACACAGAGAGGGCACAAGTCCCGAGGCTGCAGGGCAGGGGGCGCAGCTGGGCTCTAACACCATTCCTAGCCTCCTTCTCCCCTCTCCAGCATCAGATTCCATCTCTGGGAGCTCCCTGAGCTAGAGGACATTCCAGTGACAAGGGTCTACCCTACAAGGCCACCAAGCTAGCCGGCAGCTCCTGGGGGAAGGATCCCTTTCCTGAGCCTGTGGTGTCAGGCCTGGAATTAGCCACACCACCTGCGGTAAGGCTGGTCCCAGGGACTCCCAGGAGGTGGCAGGGGGTGGGGGGGACAGGGAGTGGAGGGAGATGACCTCTGATGACTCAGCCTGACACAGAAGATGGGAGAAGGAAGGCAGAAAGACATGGCAGGGCATCTTAGGACCTCTCTCCAGCTCGTCTAGAGGCAGCTGGGTCAGGTTGCAGCTCTGCCACTCACAAGCTGGGTGACCCTGGGTGGGCGACCCTGGGCCTCAGCTTCCTCCTCTACGAATGGGAATAAATCCAGTCTTCTACCTGTTAGGATTCAGGGAGGCCGAAGCGAGGTGCTTTGAGTGGAGTGCTCAGCATGGCACCAGGCACAGCACTTCACCATCTGTCCCCAGTCTTTCAATCACCACTGACGTTCTTTGAGATGCAATCATGATGGTCTGCTTGTATCCTAAGAGGAAACTGGGTCTTTGCAGCCAGGACGTGGGAAGGGGTGGGATAAAGGAGAGAGATGGAGACAGAGTTGGGGAGGGATCTAGGCTGAGTCCCTTCGATTCCTGAACATGGGGAGAAGCCAATGTCCTTGGAGCATGAGAAAGTTTCCAGAATGTTCTGTCTGCTACTGCTTGGGCTCCCATGCTGATGGGGGAGGGACAGGACTTCTCAACGTGACAAAGAAAAGGAAGCTGGCTTAAGGGGGGGGTAGAGGGAAGCAGGGACTCTATATCTGGGCCTGACACCCGCACTCCCCAGCAGTGCTGGTCACTGCCCAGTCCCTCTTTATCCCACTCCTTCTGTGGTCTTGAGCAGGAAACACAGAAGCCTCATTCCTTCCACTTCATCTCACATAGAAGCTTTGATGCTGGGGCTGGGGGTCCAGGGCTCTGTCTAGGAGTCCAGGAGGGCTTTCTGGAGGAGGAGCCATCTGATCTGGACTTTAAAGGATGAATAGAGTTTCCTAGTTGGAGAAGTGGGGGGTGGGGGGCGGTGGGGGCTGTTATGTGAATAGGTGTGAGAGAGCGTGTGAATGTATAGGGGTAATTGTTCACTTTAATTAACAAGGATTCTCTGATCTTCCAGAGGCCAGGTACTCAGGGGCCACAGACAAGACTGAGACACAGGCCTGCCCCAAAGCAGCTCACAGTCCAAAACTGATGCCGGAATAACAGTAATAATAGCAGGTGCCACGTTCTGAGCATGTGCTGCTGGGGCTCAGCACGAAAGGCTCTCTGTGTTCATCAAGCAGAAGAATGAGTGATACACCTCCTGAAGGCTGATTGCCGGAGGACAAGGGGAAGCCTAGTGGAGCGGCGGGGGGTACCTGCCTGCAAAGGCCTGGAGGTGGGGAAACCACAGCCCCGCCTGGGAAACACTGTTGGGGAGAGTTGGGGAGGGAGCAGAGGGCAGGATCTGAGTGGAAGCTGAGTTAAGGCCACCTCCAGGTCCAGGGGTGCTAGGGAGCCACAGACAGATACTGAGCAGGGAAGGGAGGGTGTGCATCTCAGGGCCTGGTCTGGGCCTGCCTTGGGCCCCAAGAATTTCCAAGAGATGTTCCAGGTCAGTCTCGCCCTGGTGATACAGGCCTGAAGGGGCAGGGGGGATGACAGAGAGACAGACATAGGAGGAGACAGACAGCAAGAAGGACAGGGCAGACCTGAAGGGAGAGAGAGAGAGAGAGACAAAGAGATACAGGGAGAGTCCAAGAGAACAAGACCAAAAGAGACAGGGAGACAGGGAAATGAACACACCAACTTGGAGGTGAAGAGACACAGAGACAGAGACAGAGACAGAGAGATGGAGAGAGACCCAGAGACATTCATCAGAAAGGAGACAGAGGGAGAAGATGATGCGTCTTTTGCCAGAAAGAGGGGGTAACCCAGGGAGCCCCTGGGGCAGTGAGGGAGATGGGATGGGGTCCTGACTCCCACCCAATACCTGGAGACAGGACCAGAGAACAGGAGAAGGGAGGACGGGTGCCTCCTCAACCCACCTCACCCCTACTCTGCACCCACACCCAAGCCCTCCTCTGCGCTCCCCAGCACTGACGGGGAAATTGAGGCCGGCCGATAGGCCACCAGGGTCCTCCTGAGCCAGCGCTGTGCCCGCACGCCCACAAGGGACCTGTGTCACCAGGTTAAAAATGGAAACGGGTCGGGCTTTTTCTTTCTTTCTTTTTTTTTTTTCCTTTGAGAAAATCCTAGGCCCAAATAAGGCGAGGGCTGCGGGGCGGCCGGTGAGCTGGCCAAGTCCTCCTGAGCAAGCGAGTGGCGGCTGGCCCGGCGGCCTGGGCTTGGGCCTCCTCCAGGTCTCGCCCGGCAGCGGGGCGGCGCGCCCCGGAGCCTATAAGGGCCTCGCCCCTGCCTGGCTGCTCACTTGGCCCGGCCCGCAGCGCAGCCCCCTCCGCAGAGCCCTCGGTGCCCGCACCCCAGTGCCCAGCCATGGAGGCCATCAAGAAGAAGATGCAGATGCTGAAGCTGGACAAGGAGAACGCCATGGACCGGGCGGAGCAGGCCGAGTCGGACAAGAAAGCCGCGGAGGAGAAGTGCAAGCAGGTGAGGGGCCGTCCACCGGGCTGGGGCCAGCTGCCCAGTGCCCTGTCTGGGCGGCTGCTCCTGGCGGGGAGGCCGGGCTCTGCGACCCAAGGTGGGGGTCTCAGGAAGCTCGGTACCTGAGGTCAGGGCAGGGGCAGGGGTGGTGCTGTCTGGCTGAGAGTGAGGGGACCATTGTCTTTCCAGGGTGCCTGAGCTGGGAGAGAGAGGCCACTCTACCCCAGGAGGGCTAGGGCGAGCAAAGCGAGAGAGAGAGAGAGAGAGAGAGAGGCAGGGCGCCGTGCTCGGGCAAGGGAGGGGTGTTTGTGCGTGCGGGATAGGTGTGCAAGCTGGAGCGTGTGTAGGTGTGTGGGGATGAGAGGATGTAAGAGATGGGGTGGTTGTTTGATGCCGTGTGTGAGAGTGTATTTGTGTGTTTGGGCATTTCTGTGTGCGCACAGGTGGTATGGTGTGTATGTGTGTGTGTGGGGGGGCTGGAGAGAGCATGGGAGGGTAAAAGCGTCTGTGACAGTGAGTGTGTGCAGACCAAGGCACAAGTGTGTGGTTGTTGGGAAGTGGGGGTGAAAAGAGTCTGGCTGTGTTCGTGAGTCTGCGAGGGCGTGGGTGGTGGTATCGCTGTGGGCTTGTGTGTAGCGGGGAGAGGCTGGCTGTGTGTGCGTGTGCTCGTGCCAAAGCTGACATGACAGTAATGGAATGTATGTGTGTCAGGGTAAGCATGTGTGTGTCAAGGTGACTGTACTTGTATTGGCGTGTGTGAGCTTGTTGGGCGATTGTTTCTGTCAGACTGTGTGTGTGTGTGTGTGTACATTAGCGTCCAGGTGAGGGTGGCAGCACCCAGCTACGTGTGTGTGTGTGTGTGTGCTCGTGTCTGTAGTAGTCAGGGTGGCCGTGTGGAGCTGTGTGTGAGTGTGGGTCACCCTGTCCCCATGTCAGGACAGACCCAGGTGTGACTGTGCAGGAAGGGTGGCCGAGTGTGGGTGTGTGGTGGGGGCAACTGAGTGAGAGTCAGGACTGGGGTAGTTGGAGATTTGGGGGTAAACCTTAGGATCTCAGTGCATCTCTGTGAATCTCAGGTGTCCCCGCCGTCCCTGCGGGGAGCCCAGAGGGAGAGGTGGGGGTGCCAGTGGCAGGCAGAGGCCTTGACCTAGAGCTCTAGAGATGAGTTTGGCAGAAGGCTCTGGCGGTAGGGTGCACCAGGGGGCTGACGCGGCTAGTGGGCGGAGGCCTGGGCTGGGCAGTCCCAAGGCCATGGTTTGGAGCACAGCAGAAGTCAGCTGTCTGGGCCTGGGTGGCTAGATCAGCCAGTGGGAGGAGGGAAGGGGGTGCTGCTCTTTTCGTAGCACCCTGACCCCCACGAGGACTCATCTGCACCCTGAGGTTAACCACCCAGCCCTCAGGATTATTGGGGTCTCAGATAAGCCCGTAGAGCTGCCCAGGATGGAGACACCGCATGCCTAGCCCTGCCCAGCCCATACGCCAGGCCAGCTTGGAAGGTAAAAAGGACAGGCTCTGAACTCAGACTGGCTCTGTTCACAGCTGGGTCACTGAGCGCTGTGGAGCAAAGGCCTTCACCGGTCTGTGCCTCAGTGGCCCCATGTTTGAGATAGGAAGGTGACAGCAGTGCTTCCCGCACGGCCGTGGAAGGATTAGAGGTGACTGCAGGTGGAGCCCTTGCCCTGGTGCCTGACACAGAGTAAGCACTCAATTAATGCAGGATTATTTCCTGCCCTGCCCTACACTCTACTTCCCCTGTGGGCCTCCCCATCCCCCAGCATCCCGGGGCTTCCCTAAGAGCCTGTGACACATTCTTGGAGGCCAGCCCCACCCCAGCACTCCCTGCCACACTCCCTTCCTCCTTCCTCCTTGGCAAACACAGACACCCATCTTGTGCTGGCCCTGAGCTGCCCACTTCCACCCATTATTTAGCCCTTGCCACGAGAGGCTCAGCTAGGGATTTGGAGAAAAGCAAGTGTATGGCTCTAATTTTCACTAAGGTGTGAGTGACTGATACAGCATCATCTCCCAAGGTAGACACAAATTCAAAAAGGAAGGCTTCTCAAAGCCTTCACTTCTGCCAGCTATATGGCCAAAAAGGCAGGGAGAGGTTTTCTGGCCTCCAGCTGGATTTCCACTCTGTTCTTGTTTTTCCATGAAGCCACCCACTGAAGTGGCCTTGTGCTTGAACCAGGCCGGATCTTCTTCTAACTTTGACTCAGAACACATTGCTGCCCCTCAGTGTTCTTATCTGAGACATGGGGGCATGGGCTACCTTCCGATGGCCAGGCGTGGAACACAAGATTCCAGAGGCCCAAAGCAGAGGCCACGCTCCCACGGGGCCAATGGCCTGTCCCACCTGAATATGGAGGCAGGAGGCAATGAGGGACTTGACTTAACTGGAGTGTCTTGCACTTCAGGAGGCCCGAGTGTGGGTCCTGGGGTCAGCCTGCCCCTTAGAGACCCTGCAGCAAAGTCTTGATTCTAGGCCCTGTTTGTCCAGTTGGGAACAGGACCAGGAGGCCCAGCCCTCCTGCTTCCTGCAGGCTCCCCTCCCAGGGCAGTGACATCCGCCACAACTGGCCTTTGACCCCACATCCTGCCTCAGCCCTGTCCTAAGGCCCCATTTACAGGGACCAAGGTGTGCGGTCCATGACCTTCCCAGCCGTTTTACAGGCAGGGAAGCTGAGGCCCAGAGGAGGGAGTGACTTGTCAGAGACCGTCCAGAGCCAGGGCAAGACTACCCTCCCTGGCAAGGTGCCATACACACCAGCACACACTTTGTGCTTAGAAATTGGGCAGAGGGAAGGGAACCCACTTCGTGTCAGTCTTACTGATTTTTCCTACCTGGCTTCAACCACTGAAGGGTTTGGGGTGTGTCATTGATTTGTCTGCAAACTTCCCCTGGACTTCCTTGGACTTCCCAGCCCCATGCTGAGTGATGCTGGGGTTCTGCTCAGAGTGACCTCAGCTTAGCCCAGCTCTGGAGGAGCCCAGGCTGGGAAAGACAGAGCCAGATGCAGAGAAAGGCTCCCTGCCTCAGCAGTCAGGGCTGGCCCGGGGGAGGGACAGGGACTGGGGGGGGGGCAAGGGGGCGGTGAGGCTCTGCCCAGAACGGCAGGGCGGGCTTCCCAGGGGGAGGGGGCATTGGTGCTGGGTGTGGAAGGTCAGTGAGAAGCGCAACCTAGAAGTCAAGAGAACCAGCTTTGGAATCAGTCCGATGAGGGTTCAAATCCCCTGTCTGTACGGCCTGGGGCAAGTCCCTTCCTCATGCTAGGACTCAGTTTACCCTGCTGTGACATGCAGCTTCAGTGAGACAGTACGTATCATGTTCCTGGCACTTTCTAAATGCTTCATAGCCCCCGACCCACATGATCCCAGTCCCCACCCCTTGTTGTGCAAACCTTGCTGGAAAATGTCATGAAAAACACAACCACCTTTACACCTGGATGAGCCCAAAGCTGCAGAACTTGCTCTCACTCTGTCATGTTAAGAGAGTGCTGTGCTGGGCACATAGTTGGCACCTAATAAATGCTGCACCCCACAGATCCTTCCAGAAGGCAGTCAGGTGAAAGCTGGGTCATACTGACCTGTCTTTAAGGAAATTGGCTCATTTTGTCCATCAAGGCAGAAGTTTCACAGCAGTTGCTGGGGCACTCAGAGACCACCACGACAAGGCTTCCATTTTGCAGATGAGAAGACTGAGGCCAGAAAAGGGGACAGGGATCATACGGCTGGGATTTGGAGCCAGGCATCTAGGCTTATTGCCTGAAGGTCAAGATCAGGCCCTGTGGAGCCTGACATAGGCCTGAGCTCCTCACCCTTCTCCTCCTCTGAGCCCCTACTCCCCTCCCCATTCCCTAGTTCAGCAGTAGGACACTCAGTGGCCTTGAAGACAGGACAGGAGGCCTTTTAAGAATTTGCACAGGGGATACCTGGGTGGCACAGTCAGTTAAGCATCAGACTCTTGGTTTTGTTCTCAGGTCTCAGACTCAGGTTGTGTTCTCAGGGTCCTGAGATCGGGCCCCACATCGGGCTCTGGGCTCAGCATGGAACCCATCTGGAATACTCTCTCTTTTTTCCCTACCCCTGCCGCTTGTGCGTTCTCTCTTGCTCTCTCTCAAATAAATAAATAGATCTCAAAAAAAAAAAAAAAAAGAATTTGCACAGGCACACAAACACACACACAGAAAGCATCTGGCACATTTCACACATCATCTCAGGGGTGAGTGTGTAACCCAGATCAGATTCAGAGCTTGACCTAGAAGCCCCATCAGCTTTTATAACATACCTTCTTTGGGAAGTTTGAAAAAAGAGGGAAGTCAGAAAGGGACACAGGAAAGCAGGCCTGGCCTAAAGGGCCTGTTCAGAAGTGGGTTCAAATCCTGTGCTGGGTGACCTGGAGAAAGTCACTCCACCTCTCTGGGCTTCCTGCTGGGAAAAGGAAGCAGGAGGATGAAGCAGGGCCCAGGGAGGGCTGCTTGCCCACCCTGGGAGCATGGACTGGACCAGGGGGTCAAACTACCAGAGACAGAAGTCAGATCAAAGCATGAGCCAGACTGACCACCACAGACCAGAATTTGGGGCAGGGGAGGGAGGTGCAGCCTGGAGGTGATAGAGAAGGCTTCCTGAACTGACTCTTGACTGGTGTGGTGGAGGTGATGGAGATGGAGAGGTGAAGGGGTCTGTGGTTTGTATCCCATAGATCTGAGCTTTTCAAGCTGGGAGGGCCAAGACAGGGGCAAGGCTCCCAGGATAAACAAAGAGAACTGAAAACTTAGGGAACGTGGGGGACATTTTTATTAAAATGAACCTAAGCCAGATGTGCAGTAATTTTAAAGATTTAACCTTAGCCTTCAAAGAAAGTGGTCTTTGAGGGGGATCTCTCTTCTAGCCAAAACCCCCAAGTACAGGAGTGGGGTGGGCCTGAGCCTTTCAACCTTTCAGAGTTTTTTGTTTTTGAGAGCGAGAGAGAGCGCGCATGGGGCAGGGGTGGGGGCAAGGGGCAGAGGTACAGGGAGAGAGAGAATCTTAAACGGGCTCCACACCCAGCGCCAGCCGGACTAGGGGTTCCATCTCACCATCCTGAGTTCCTGACCCCGAGATCATGACCTGAGCCAAAATCAAGAATCTGAGGCTTAACCCACTGAGCCCCCCGCCAGGTGCCCCAACCTTTCAGAGTATTTTGTGGGAAAGTCGAAGAACCACTGTCTTGGTCAATGGGGAGCCATGGCAGTTCTAGGCAGGAGGAAGGCAAACATACATTTAGAAAGTTTCTCTGGGTGCCAGTGTAGGAGGCAGAACTAGAGAGGGACAGGCTGGGGTTTGGAGGATGACTTGGGCCCAGAGTATGAGACTCCTATTTCAGCTTAACTCGGGATCACCAACAGTCCGCACCCCTGAAACTGGGATGCAAAACTGAACGTGTGTTTCTGGAAAGTATGTCGGGAACTTGTTTCCCAAAAGCTGTAATCGATTCTGAAAGGGTATCCAGGACACCCCAAAAGATAAGCACACACAGCTGGTCCCAAGAGATGAGAAGAAGGTGAAAATCGTATTAACAGGTAGCATTTGACCGGTGCACAGTATCGTTATCCCTGTTTTGCAGATGAGGCAACTGAGGCCCAGGGAGACAGAAGAGGGCTCTTGTGAATGTGGGAGACGCCCCTGCGCCACGGGTACGTGGCCCCCAGGCTGACACGTCCCCCCATCTGTCCCCAGGTGGAAGAGGAGCTGACGCACCTCCAGAAGAAGCTGAAGGGGACGGAGGATGAGCTGGACAAATACTCCGAGAACCTGAAAGACGCCCAGGAAAAGCTGGAGCTGACGGAGAAGAAAGCCTCCGACGTACGTGCGCAGTAATGGGGGCGCCCGCGGCTGGGCCAGGCGGGAGCCCCGGGGCCGGGTGGGCGGGCAGCGCCGGAGGAAGAGGAGGAGGAAGAGGAGAAGGCGGTGCCTCCCGGCGCTTTCTCCAAATAAGTCCCGAAAAGGGGCACTTTCCAGCAGCTGTGGCCAGCGGTGCCGACGTCAGGCCCTCCCCCAGCGGTGCTGACGTCGGCGGCCGGGCCGGGTGACCTCATCGCCCCGACGGCGGCCGGGCCGGGGGCGGGGAGAGGCGGGGGCGGCCCCGGCGCAGGCAAAGGCTCGGGGGCCGGGGCGCGGCTGGTGCAGCTTTCGCTAGAGCGGAGCCGAGCCCTAGCCGAGCGCCCGCCGCTGCCCGCCGCCCGCTGCGTGCGCCTCCGCGCCACCGAGCCATGGCCGGCCTCAACTCCCTGGAGGCGGTGAAACGCAAGATCCAGGCCCTGCAGCAGCAGGCGGACGAGGCGGAGGACCGCGCTCAGGGCCTGCAGCGGGAGCTGGACGGCGAGCGCGAGCGGCGCGAGAAAGTGAGAGCCCGCGCCCTGGCCCCGCGCCCCGGCATCCCCCTGCCCAGCGCGCGCTCCTTTCTCCCCTTCTCCCGGCGCCGCCCGCTTCCCGCGCTCCCCGCCCGCCCGCCCGCGGCGGCGGCTACCCGGTTCCCCCCCGGCTCCCCATTAGCCCGCCTTCGCGCCCTCTGGGCCTGGGGGCTCCCAGATCGCGGACCCGCACCCCCCTCCCCTGGGCGGGCTGCTGAGACACCCTTTCTCCGCGGTCAGCCTGGGACGGGGGAGGGGGCCCCGCATCCGGATCGGGCGTGGCCCACGGAGCGGGTAATGGGGGGATGGGGTCGAGGTGGATGCACGATCCTGGAGTGGGGAGGGGGTTGTGGGGGGCGCCGCATTGCTGTCTGACTCCGGGCTGGCGCCGGGGTCCTGGGCGGGGCTGGGGGGGGTTACCGGCGACTGGACCCTGGAGCGGGAAGTGAGAGTGGAAACATTGAGCTTCCATTGTCTGGGGTTGGACTGGCCGACACGGACTCGGGGAGGGCGGGGGCGTCGCACTTTCTCCCCTCTTACGCGGCTTCCCGGCTCCTGCTGAACTTTCCCAGCTGTTCCCAGGGGCGCGGCGGCAACGTGTCTGTTCCTGGCGGGGGGCGGAAGTTCAGCCCGGAGCCGACGGCCTTTCCCTCCCCAGCTGGTCCCTGCGGGAAGGACCGCCGGGCGACCGCCGCGGGACCCCGCCTTTCTCCAAAAGAACTTAGGAATGTTAGCTCGGGACCCTGGACCCAAGATGGTCTGGTGTGCCTCAGCTCCATGCTGCGGGGCCTGAGGACAGATAATGGGGCCGATGGAGGAGGGCCCTCTTAGCCTCCCTTCGGTCCTCGTACTGCCCTCGGGACAGGACGGATGATGGCAAACTCCTGGGGCTGCGGAGAGATCGGATTCCAATGCCATCTCATACCACTTGGTACTTAACCCCTAGGAGCGTGTCTCCCCATCTGTAAAGCAGACCCCCTACGATAGCTGGGAGGGTCCGGGGAGTAGTGGCACATGGTAGGTGCTCAATTCCTGGGCTGTTTTTCCTCCACTCCCTGTCACCTCAGAAGAGCTCACAGTCTAATGGGCGTGAGGGGTACAAATAAGGGTGGATAGCATTGAAGAGGGGTTCAGTGTCCTTTCTGTTGGAGCAGGACAGGGGAGCAGCCCCCCCCCCTCCCCCGGTGTGGCAGGCTTCAAAATGTGGAGCATTTATTATCATAGAATAAGAGTTTGCTGGGAGAAGAGCCTTAGGTGTGCAAGAAAGTTGGGGGAGAGAGTGGAAGCCCAGGGTCCGGGAGAGCTGGAGTGTTGAGGCTGAGGAGGGGGGACCCCAGAAGCGGAAAAGATGCCCTGGGTGTTGACAAGTCTGGAGAAGAGCCCCACCCTGCCCCAGTGTTGGCCTGAGTGGAAGCGTTGGGTCCTGTCAGGGTTGCTCTGGCGAGAAGAGGCCTCCGAAACCTGGTGCAAGCCTCAAACAGTAGCTGGTTTGGCCTCTTTCACACAAGGAACCGGCAGAACCCTCCCTCTGATCTCATCCCAAGTCATCTCGCTGGAGGACAATTACTTCGGCTTAAAAATGGCCCTCAGCCTCGAGCCAAGACTTAGGAATAGGACAGTCCAGTTGGGACGAAAGATGTTTTTGGAAAGTTGCGGACTTCTTCAAAAGTTTGCTTTTCAAAGCATGTTCCTCTTGGTCAGGACCGGGAAGTCTGAAAAAAGTACTTGGGCAAAGGAACTGAGCCCAGAGGGGGGAAAAAAAAAAAACCTTTCTCAGTCTCTTGTGGAGAAAGCCAAGAGCCGGCGTGTGGCAGACTTCTGGGTCTGCCTCCCGACAGCTGGTTTCGTTTAGATTTTTGTGTGATTAACCGACATCTTCCTGTTCCTTTGCCACATGTATCTAGCAAGCCTCTTTTACCTTATAAGGGAAATCCTTTGTAGAGTATAGAAGCTTTGATTGCAGGAAGGGGTGGAGCCCAAAAGGACTAGCAGTGACTAGCAGTTTTTCAAAAATACATATATATGTAAGCACGTATTTAATCGTGTGCATCAGCGTTCTTTCAATTCCAGGCAGTTGAAAATGTGCCAAAAGCGTGGTTATCAGGATTCCAAATTCCCCACAGAAGGAAAGGCTCGCTTTCATTTTTTAAAGACAACTCATGAAGAAAGCAAGCAGTTTTGTATGATCTTAAAAATCAGTACCTTGACTGCTAATGGGGATGGGGTTTCTTTGGTGGGAGGGTTGATGAAAATGTTCCAGAATTAGGTAGTGGTGTTGGTTATGCAGTTTTGCTAATTACTAATAACTGTTGGGGGGAAAAAAATCAATTCTTGCCCCCGGTGCTGAAGGAGTTAAAATTCATGTTATTAAAAAGAATAAAAGGCACCCACTCATTGGAAGGAGTGGGTGAATTTCTTAAAATAGTTCTTTGGTGGTTTTAATGTAGTCTCCAAATTGGTGTTTCAGAGGAAGTTGCGATGAAACACCTGTGGGAGTTTTCCTTCCACCTACTACTAAGACCCTGGAGCTGAGCACAGTTTCCCGAGTCTCTGTGTTTTTCAGCATCTCTGGCTTCATTCTTTTACTCCTTTTTTTTTTTTTTAAATAAAAATTGCTGTATAAATTCAGGGGGCAGGGGAGGGATTGGTTTCCTACTAATTTTTATGGCCTTCCCCCATTCAGAGATTGTCTTGATAGGAAGGAACCTGTGTAGCTTTACGCGTCTTCCCTCCATTGAGTTAAATTTCACCAAGTCTTCAGTATTTCTTGCTGAGGGCGGCCGGTCTCGAAGCCCCCACAGGACTCTTTGCGGGGTACAGATCCAGCCAGAGAAGAGCCCTGGGCTGGGGTTCCTGAGGCCGTTTTTCTCGACAGTTCTGTGAGACTGAGCGGAACTAGTGCCCCGAGCTGGACCTCTCTGTTTCCCCGTTGTAAAAATACCGGAGGATTAAATGAGGTGAAATCATGGGACTTCCCACATGCCAGGTGCAGGGCCACACCCTCAGTTACAGCCTTCACGGGGCTGGGGCTGGCATGGGGAGGCTCAGAGCAGTGAAGCAGCCTGCCCAGTGCCACATGGCTGCAAATTGGCAAAACAGGGATTCTGACCGAGCGCTTTTTGAGCCCAGAGTTCTGCTTTTACGTATGCGGCTGCAGGACCTTCCTTGTAAGTGCAAATACCTTGAAAAGCCAGTATCACCGTTCTGACATCCCTTCCATGCCTGTGACCAAGTTTTCTTTTCTTTCCTTACTTAGATTAGATCTTTTTGTCCCATCCTCTCTGGCCCAGACTTAGTTCAGGGTGGTGTTCTGATGGCCCTGCCCCCTCCCCCACGTGTGGCCGACATTTAACTGAGGCTTCCATACTCTTAGTTTCTTACCATTGAGGTGACTGGGAGCAGAGCTTTTTAAATGCCCTGGTGAGCCAGGGCACGGGTGGCCTTACTCTCTAGGAATCCCAGAAAGGCCAGCATGGTCTTCTCCCAGCATGCGGTGCGCTTGTCACTCTTCCGTGTTGACTTGACTGCCTGCCCTCTTCTGAGATACACACCTTTGTCCTCCAGTGGTGGATGTTCCCGGGCGTTTTGGGGGGAAGATCATATGGAAAATTCATGTTCTCCAGATGAGAGCGTGAAATCCTTACTGCCTGCATTCCTGGGTGGGCTTTGTCGGGCGGGGGTTGGGGGGAAGCGTGTTAACCAGGGGAAGAACGTCATGTGAGTTGGGGATGCTGGGCTGGCCTTTCACTTCTTAACCCGGCTGGCCTTTCACTTCTTAACCCGGCTGCACCTCTGACCTCCCCAGGCCGAGGGAGATGTGGCAGCTCTCAATCGACGCATCCAGCTTGTTGAGGAGGAGCTGGACAGGGCTCAGGAGCGACTGGCCACAGCCCTGCAGAAGCTGGAGGAGGCAGAAAAGGCGGCCGACGAGAGTGAGAGGTAAGGCTGCTTCTCAGAAGCGGGTTTGCACCAGTTTGCAGAGCCACTGTGCGTCTCACTGGTGTTCTCACAATACCAAGTCCCAGGGTGATGGGAGAGGGGACGGGAGATGAAAACTTGGAGTGGGCCATCTGCACGGACGATCGTTAAGCCTGCTGTCAGGCAGGGACCACTGTATGTCAGGGACACTCGCAGACCAGCGCCATCAGTATACTTGCGACTGCCCGCGCTCCTCACCTTGGTGGCACGCCCTCTGCATTTGGGCCTCCAGCGGGATCCGCCGTCCTCCAGAGTAGGATAATTCATGCCTTGGTGCAGGCTATGGAGGACTGAGGGCAGATTGTGTCATTCCCAGAAGCAGCCGTCTCTGTGTGGTGGTAAATGGGCTCCTTGTGCGGTGGTGGTGTGGGCCGGGCCAGTGGTCATTGTGTATCTTCCCCACGATCACACCAGGATTCTCATTTCACCCATCCACCACGGCTTCCTGGTATAAAGCCCTCCAAAGGATTAATTTCTGATTGTGCTGTTATGACATCAAGAACCAGCCAGGGAATCTTGGAGATTGACTTTGTCGGTTGCCCATGCGGGAAATTTCTTCCCGTGCAGTGTAGGACAGCCTGTGCCAGGCGAGGGTACACAGCCCAGCAGAGGCTTCCCGGTCAGCCACCAGGGAGTGGGAAGGATCCAGTCACACGTTGCTCATGGCTGTGCCTGGGGCCTGGATTAGCTGCTGCCCATGTTCCCGGCCAGATGTCTCACTTCCAGGACCTCACCAAACCCAGAGAGCCCAGGAAGGCCCCTCACTTCTCTGTGTCATATCACCAGAGGCCTTTGGTGACGCCCTTGGTGAAAGACTGCTAGTTTTCATAGAAAGGATTCTCTACTTGGGAACTAAAGGATCTAGATTGAAGTCCGCACACTTCACATTGGGCAGGTCGTTTGGATCTCTCCAGTGCTGCAAAGGTTTCCTTGGCTTGCTCGTGGGCTGAGGTTAAGGCTTTGCACAGATGTGAAGGTGTCTTGACAGTGAGCTAGTAAAGCCAGTGATATATTTATTAAACAACAAGGCGTGTATGGTCCTCCGCTCCGGGCAGGCATGACACACGTACGCTATCCTGGGTTGGCCTCTCTGGAGATATCTGGGCTTACCTGGTGCATTCTGAGCAGTGCAGGCCAGAGGGAGCCAGCTGCGTTGTAGCTATCCAGCCGTCCCCCGGGCACTGTCCTTTCCAAACTGGACGTATCCACTTCGGTTCGGCTCCTCCTCACCCTTCACCTTGTGGGTACCTGCCTGTTTCCTGGTCTTCCCACGGCAGTCCCTTCACCTTTCTGGTTTCCAGTCCCTCCTCTTTCTGAAACCCTCCTGTGGTTCCTCTTCTGGAAAGCCTCCCGTGACACATGCACATGTCCTCCCCCAGTGCCATAGAATTCATCATTCCCACAGCCGGGCCAGCCCACACCTCCATCACACTGTGGTAACTGTTAGTGTATAAGTACTTCTTGTTACTAGTTAGCAAGAGGCCGTATAGGATGGGAGCCTGGACCCTGGAGCCCGATCGCCAGGGTTTGAATCCCGGCTCTGCCACTTACGAGCTACGCAACCTTGAGCAAGTTACTTGGCCTCTCTATGCTTCCGTTTCTTCCTCTGTAAGGTGGGGATGGTGTAGCTCATGGGATAGTAGGCAAAGGGGAAGTGAAAGAGAACCGCTCCACAGTTTCCTCTTTGGAGCGCGGTTCTTGGAGAGGAGTTTGGCTGAGCAGACATGTGGAGGTGTACGATGAGCCGTAACCCGTGTGTGGAGATCATGACGACGTTGCTCCTTGCAGAGGAATGAAGGTGATAGAAAACCGGGCCATGAAAGATGAGGAGAAGATGGAGATTCAGGAAATGCAGCTCAAAGAGGCCAAGCACATCGCTGAGGAGGCCGACCGCAAGTACGAGGAGGTGAGTGGGGCTGGCAGAGGGCAGCAGCAGGAAGTGGGGAGGAAATGGCTCTGTGATAGGGAGAGTCCTGGGGCCGCCTAAAGGAAGCTCTTGGTTAGTTCAGCTGGCCTTCTGCATCCACATCTGTTCTTCCAGAGACAGCCGCTTGGCTAGGAATCCGTATCTTCCACAACGCCAGTAAGGCCTGGGGAATTCTGTGACACTTGTCTAACTTAGCAGGGAGACCAGTTGATCAGATCACTTTTTGTCCCCCAGCTGGGTGTTCTGGCTAAAATTGGGCATCATGGGTCTTCAGACCACGAAAGCGCAGTTGCTCTTCCGGTCTCCGTGGTTGGCTTCCCATCCCGTCTGCCTCATTCCTGGGGCCCACGTCCTTGCAGATGGTCTGGGCAACGCCTTGCCGTCCACAAGGGTGGTGGGGAGGCATCCTGCTAGACGTGGTTGTTGGGGTCTTAATCGATCTTTTCCGTCTGCAGGTGGCTCGTAAATTGGTCATCCTGGAGGGTGAGCTGGAGAGGGCGGAGGAGCGCGCCGAGGTGTCTGAGCTGTGAGTGGCAGAGCGGGACTGCGAGGGGGGCCCAGCTCGGCCCCTGGGCAGAGCGGGGCCGGGGGGGAGTTGGTTGTGTGGACAATTGACCCTGACTCTCTGAGGCCTCTGCTCGAGTGGATGGGCATCTGGGACTCCTAGCTCAGCCCTCCCTCCTTGCCTCCATGGCTGACAGAGTGTCTTTTTGTTCTGACTGCCCTGGGAAGCACTGCCTACGTGTTCCAAGGTGTTGGAACAATACAGAGGTATTGGGAAATGGAAGTGAGACAGGCAATAGCAGAGAAGCCCGGAAGTCCCATTTTCCTGGAGAGGAAATCTCGGGAGGCTGAGCCTTCTCAAGAGAATGCTTACCTGGGGAAGGCAGGCTTCCCTGTCAGCGTTTCTGCCCTGTTCTTGATGGCATTGTCTGCCCGTGACACATTCCTGGGTTTGGAGCAGGGGGAGAGGTGAGACGCTTGACCACAGTCCCCGAGCTCTGAACAAACAAAAAGCCTCTCCCCTCGGCCTCGGGTGAGGAATCCAGCTCCAAGGAGCATCGCGTGGTGCTGAGAGAGAGGATTCAGTTTCGCAGATCCGTTCAGAGCTTGCCTCCTGGAGCGTCCGGTGCACACTGATTGCCGTCTCCCAACCTCCCGCGCTCCATTTCATTCTTACACCTTCCGGAGGCAGCCTCATCCATCCTAGATTTCACAAGTCCCTGTTGCCTCACCCTTGGCGGGAGCCCAGGAGTGCTTTACGAACCTTCCAAATACTGCTTGGCCTGCAGCACCTTTGCCAGGAGTGATAGGGTCTGGATAAGTGCACAGCGCTGCAGCTCAGAGAGAAGCCGTTAACATTTTTCCCCTGCATTCCTTCTGGGGGCCCTAGGCAGCGTGGATTCCTCTTTTTGAAAGCTTTCAGGGGAATTGCCTGCTCTAAGGGGGGATAGGACATCAAATTCCTTTGTCTTTGCACAGAAAATGTGGTGACCTAGAAGAAGAACTCAAGAATGTCACTAACAATCTGAAGTCACTCGAGGCTGCATCTGAAAAGGTTGGTGGTTGGCTTGCGCTGGTGGTTTGCTGGGCTTTCTTTTCTCCCTCCACGGTGCACGAGAATATATGCCAGGGTATTCGGGATCTGAGCTGTATTGGCTACCAGTGGGTTTGGTGCCCAGCAGCAAGGTTTTTCCCCCACAAAAAGAGATGTCTGGTGGCTAGATTTCCTTCTTCCATGGGGTCTTTGCACCGTCTTTTATCTCCGCCTTCGATGAGAGTGGAGAGGGAATATGAGATTCGTACCTGGTCAGGCTCCTCTTAGGGAGATCTGAGCATAACTGTATACAGAGCCTCACGCTCAGAGGAATCCCCTGGATCCTCCAGAAACACACTCTAGGAGGTCGAGCAGCAGATAGGAGAGGCGCAGTTGGGCTTTTTAGGTTGAGATGGTACCCGAAGCAGTCATTGCCGGAGAGAACCACATAGGAACAACGTACACACTCTTCCGTGGCCTGCCCTGTGAATTCGCCATCCTCCACGCTTCCTCACTCTCCCTGCCGCCTCCTACCTTGCAGCTGCATTGAACATCTCGGTTAGGGGTTTCTTGGCTTTATAGCCCCATGTGCTGCTTTTCCTATCATGATGGTGGATCACATTTGCCATAATTAATGACATGCCTTCCTTGCTAGATTGTAAGTTTTAAGGACAGGGTCTGTATCTGTCTTGTTTAGAGCTATGTCATTAGTATTAACAGGGATACGAGGATATTTTGAAGAGCAAACGTAGCTCCTGTGTGCACGCCAAGTTAGCTCCCGTGGGCCATGCCAGATGCTGTCCTGGGCCTTGGGGGTACATGTTACAGTGATAATATGGCTTCTGCTCTGCGAGGGCTCAGGGTGTAGTTGAGTAGAAGAGACTGATCCAATGATAAAGTGCTTCGAGACGTTCAACAGAGGAGCCTTGGAAAGTTGGGGAATGAGGAAGTGATGTTGAAAAGGGCTGTAAAGCGCAGTGAAGGCCAGGAGCTCGAATTCCAGAGTCAGGTTCTAGCCAGTCATGGTGTGGTCGCTTCATGGCCGTGTGACCCTAGACAAACTACGTAACCTCTCTGTGACTGTTCTACTCATCTGTAAAATGGGACTGAGGATATCTGGCAACCTAGCGGGCAGCTGTAGGGGTTAGCGGATACCAATGTGAGTTGAACCTTGCAAGACAAAAATCCTTCATGACGGGTAGTCATGGGGAAAGGAACATCATCCCATGCTGGGGGGGTGAGGTGGGGGGCTAAGGCTGGGAGACTGGAGCGTTCACAGAACATGTTTGGGAAAGTCGGTGGGAAGTGGGGTCGGAAACATCTATCAGGCCAACTGTGGAGGGCTCCCCGTGCCATGTATCTCCATGCAGCCCTCTGCTCCGTCTTCTTCACAGTTCCATCTCTAGTTATCCCACCCAGGCCTTCAGCTCAGTCGCACCCCAGAGGGCTCTCCTACACATTCTCTTGAGTTGTGTGCACGTTGCCTCTACCTGGGAGGGTGCTGTCTCCACTTTGTTTCTTGGGCATGTTTGTAGTGCTTCAAGCACATGCTTTTCTCCAAGGAACGGAGAGCCCACGTTCTTCTATGCTTTTTTTTTTTTAAGTACTGTTTTGGTTTCTCCCACAGTATTCTGAAAAGGAGGATAAATATGAAGAAGAAATCAAACTTCTGTCCGACAAACTGAAGGAGGTGAGCGTGATCACAGCCAGCTCATTCAGGTTTCTCTCGCGGCTGGTCTCGAAGCAATCATAGTGACTCCTTTCTTTTCTTCTAGGCTGAGACCCGTGCTGAATTTGCAGAGAGAACAGTTGCAAAACTGGAAAAGACAATTGATGACCTGGAAGGTACGAAACTACATCTGATTCCGTTTGCTCTGCCTCCCCCTTCGCGACAATCTGCGGACAGGTGGGAGGAGTCTGTGGAAGGGCTGAGTTGGGCTTCGTTCACCCTAGGAAAGTCAAGTGCGGAGCGAGGGCACATCTGGAGGGCTGGGGCACTGGAACAGGACAGCGCAAGTCCCATGCAGACCTGGGTTGCCATTTTTCAAGAAGTGAAAGCTCTCTGCTTAATTGGCTGCACATGTGAATACAGAGACCCAAATGTGGCTGATTTTGTTTTAAAAGTCTTTAGAATTTCCTTCAATTTACTCATTCCTGAGAGACGCCTTGCATTTTTAAAATGCCTTACATTTTTACAGAAGCTCTCTCCCAGAGAGCTCAGAGCTTATCACAATACGAGAAAATGGAAATACAGAGAATGTAGAGACTGAATAAAGACTCTAGTCTGCAAGTCTGGTGCCCACATATCCCAGAATCTCTTGAAGAGTTCCAACTTGGAAAGAAAAAAAAAAAAAAAAAAGAATTCTGTCCCATGTTCTTCATAAAGTAACTGGGAAATTCTAGCATCTCGGGAGTCAAACAAAATCTGAAACTGTCTCACCCAGAAAGGGTGCCAAACTTGTTCCTCAGACCGTGTGTCCCAGTGTTTGGTTTGGGAGGTGAGGTTTCCATATAAGGGAAAATACCCCATTCCAGAGTATAACCTTTGGACTGGGTGACATCACTGAAAGTCCGAAATAGCTGGGGCGGGAGATTGAGGGTAGAAGCTGTGTTCCATTTCTGGTCCCCCTTCTTTTAAAGGTTCATTATGGCTAACCCCCAGAGAGTTTCAAACCACTGAGAAACCATTCCATTGATCTTTTGCTTCCTCGTTTATTTTACATAGGACACAACTTTCTTCTAGTTCATGCTTTGTTTTCTCACTTTTTTTTTCTTCCTCTCATTGTTCATGTGTGGCACTCCATTCCGACCCTCACGTTCTGTTCCCTGTACCTCTTCTCCTGAACTCTCTCCCTGGGGACCTCCGCCCTCTAGACGAGCTCTACGCTCAGAAGCTCAAGTACAAAGCTATCAGCGAGGAACTGGACCATGCTCTCAACGACATGACCTCTCTCTAAGAGGGAGCTGGGGCGCCGCCCTCTGTCCTAGCAATACCGAAGTTGGCCTTCTCACTGTGGTGCCTACACTTCCCGTGGGCTTCTAGAAGCTCATTTCCTGCCTCCTGGTTTGGTCTTTCAAGCCTTCCTCTGCTGTGTCTGTGGCTGTGTGACCGAAATAAAGACAGGCACTCCTCGTGCCCAGGCCCTCATTTTCATTTTCTTCACTTGCCGCTTTTGAGCCGTAGCTGTTGATGCCCTTGCCTGTGGCTACAACAGAAAGTGGGTGGTTCAGATGAAGAGCTCATTTCAAAAGGAAAATGATGCTCACATGATTCTTTCTGCCTATATGAAAACAAAAGCCAATTTGGCATGAGCTCTCAAATATGTGCGAGCTAACTATATCTGCATGCCAATAGCAGTTTTTCCTTAAATAGAAATTGTTTTTGAATGGAGACTCATCCAGCCTCTTAAGCAGCTTGTGAGAGTCAGCAGAACTTGCAAAAACTGGCAGGCTTGTGTCTAAAAGAGGCTCCTCCTGAATGGGGTTTGACCTACGGATTCAAAAAGCGGCAATGGCATTCTGGTCTCCTTATGCTTCCTTTTCGCGTTTGTTTTCTCTGTGTTATACTCTGAGAGTGGTGTCCGGGGTTCCCTGTGTCTTCACTGTTCATGGAACATCTGCCCAGCCCTCGGTCCCAGGAGGAAGCTTGCCAGTGAGCCTCACTCTATCCCCTGCCCTTAGAAAACAACTACACAAGGGATGAAAGCGCATTGCATCAGCATGGAAAGGGGGTGGGAGTTGCTGGAAAGCCAGACAGAGAGAGATGATTCATTCCTGAGTTCCAAAGTTGCCTGAGACATTAACCTCTATCTCCTCATACTTGATTTAACTCGAATCAGGAACCTTGCTTTGCTGAGAACTCTTAAAGTTAGCCTGTGGGCATTAAGAGGTCATATAGTGACCAAAACCTCATAGATTTTTCCACAAGAATCCAAATTTTAAATATTCTATCCACTTCTCCCCTGCACCCCACCACCACCACCATAAATTATCCCAGAAACACTGCCCTGTTGATGTCCGCGCATGTCTTCTAGACTGCCCCTTGAACCTGGGAGTAGCAGGAAGATCTCCAGTTAGAGGCACAATTTTTTGTCACCATAGCTTATTATTCCTCATCCTATAATTTTATTCAGGTGGGAACCTCTGTCCCAGTTCTTTATATTCATTCCTCCAAAATCCACCTCCCTTAAACTATTCACACCCTTTCACCCTCTCCCTGGTTTCCTATCATCCACCCCGAACTTTTGCAGAAACCACTCCCCTCACACACTTCTATACTGAATGACCGTGGAAAGGTTAGGCTATGAAGGGGTGGGTGTTTTTTTTTGTTTGTTCACTCTATATATTTGTTCCTGGGATTTTTCCAGATGTAGGTGGCCTCCACCCTTTGAAATAACTGCAACCCTGCTTATTCAGTCATTCTACTTAACTAAGCACCTAAGTGGAACTTCCTTTCCGGAGGTTTGGGCTATGGACATTTCCTACCACCTGTTGACGGTCTGTGGGCCTGTCACACTTCTCGAGGGCAATTGATAACTTTAGGGAGAGGTTTTATCTCAGATCTAATACAAAGTAGATGCCAGGGAATCCAAGTGGCAAGGTGACTGAGATCAGGATTTGTGGTGGGGAGACCTGGGTTTGAATCTCAGCCCTGCCATTTTTTTTTTTTTAGCTGTGGGCCCTTGAACAAGCTGCTTAGCTTTTCTGCAAAACAAAAGTGGTGGCTCCGTGAGTGAGGATTAGGTGAGACCACGGAGAAACTGGCTCACACGGAGTGGGCACTGTCCATCCACATTAGTCAGGCCCAGGTCACTCACTGTTCTTTTCTCTGACTGAATCTGCCCCGATCATAGCAACTTGATGTTTTTAAGTGCCTCATGAGATGAAAGGTTCAGCAGTTCTAGTTGAAAGACTGCCGTCTTTGCATTTCTTTTTCTTTCTAAAAATTTCCAAACTGATCCTATCACAGTTTATGAGGCATTTTGCTTTCCTCCAGTATTTTAATGATTCTTGGCCTAGTGTCTTATCGGCCATCACTCATTGCAAACCAGTTCTGTCTTGATCGCTGTCGTGCCTAGCTCTAAATGGCATCTTACTTTTTCAGTTTTTGAAAAAGTTATCAGCTCAGGCACTTAGTAACTCACCTGTAGTCTGACTTAGATTTTCAGTTATGCTGCATTTATCTGGGGTTTGACTACATGGCTGTGGACACACAGACACAGTAACACAATTATGCCTGGAATTCAATGGCTGTTCCCAAAGCCTCCAAAGGAAAAATGGGTTTCAGGATTATAATTTCCTACCAAAGGCTAGTTAACTGGCAGTAGGGGGGAAATGTACTGTTTCCCATACCTTGGACTGAACTCTTATGTTTGTGTAGCACCTCCCAAGTTCTGAAGCCCCTCTCGTTTGTTCCTTATGGTCATCCCCATGCCCCATATTGCTAGTGTTATCCTTGACAGATGGGGAAACTGAGAATTTAGCAAGGTTAAATGGCGTATTTCAGTGGCACAACTGGGGTTTTAAGTCCAGGTGTTCTAACTCTAGATTGCCAGATTTAACAGATGAAAACATAGGACACCCAGTTAAATTTGAATTTCAGATAGGCAATGAAAGATTTTTTGGCAAAAGTACATCTCATGCAACATTTGGGATATACCTGTCCTAAAAAAGTATTTGTTGTTTACTTGGAATTCAAATTTAATTGAAGACTGTATTTTACCTTGCAACCCTGCCTCCCATATTTGATACTTGATCTCTATTATTCCATGGTATTCTGCTATAATTAAAATGTAAAGTACTTTCTCTGCTATGACTTTCACTATGGTAGTTTATGGAGTTGAAAACTTTTTTTCCTGAACAAAGATGCTTATTAATTTATTTTTCCCCCACTCTTAATCCTCACCAGAAAAACTTGCCCAGGCCAAAGAAGAGAATGTGGGCTTACATCAGACACTGGATCAGACACTAAACGAACTTAACTGTATATAACCAAAACAGAAGAGTCTTGTTCCAACAGAAACTCCAGAGCTCCGTGTCTTTCTCTTCTCTTGTAAGAAGTTTCTTTTGCTATTGAATCTTCGCTTTGCTGGAAATGTCAAGCAAATTATGAATATATGACCAAATATTTTGTATCAGAGAAGCTTTGAGCACCAGTTAAATCTAATTCCTTCCTTTTTTCAAATGGCACCAGCTTTTTCAGCTCTATTTTTATCCTTAAGTTGCATTTATTCATAAGGTAGGCAGGGTATTTCATATTGAGCATACTCTCTTAAGACTGAGGGCATTTGGTTCCTGGGAGAATAGACAACCCTACATTTTTCGAAAACAACTCCAGTATCTAGTCATGGGTCAACTTAAAAGTTCAAAGAACATATAACCTTCTGGGCCACTGTTGGTCACATGACAGGTAGCCAGGTTAAAATATGGGTAGGGATTTTCCATGTAGAGCAAAAAAATAAAAAATAAAATGAAGCCAGGGGGAGGGGGCTGACTTTGTGGGAAGTCGTAAACCATAGACAGATTAGCCTAATCATCTTGGCTGTTTCCCACACTCCGCAATGCAGAACAAACCATCCTCTGGGCAGTCAGCATGAGAATGCTTGGGAAATAATCATAATAATTACTCCAATATTTTCTGGATAGATTCTTGATGTTAGGCTCTTCTACATGTTCCTTTCATTCTAAAGTTGTTCTCTGAGGAGCAGATAGCTTATTCCAGTGACCCATGCTTGTCTGCTCTGATCTGAGACCATCTCCTCAGCAGGAATGAATGTGGTAGAATTCAGTCTTATTCAGAGAAGTCCTATCAAGAAGACCACTAGCCATGAATAACTGAGCAGTTGTTAGCAAATATTGAGCAGAAGGGGCCTTTGACAGCAAAATATAGATAAAGTAATCGGCCTATAGCTTCATCTCCTTTATACTTCAGGGAATGGCAGACTGAAGACTTATTTATGTAGGACTTTTAATTCCTTCTTCAGGACCAAGTTAATAAAAGACCAAGAAACTCCTGATTAAACTGGATATGGAGTATTTTGTAGGCAGGGCTGCACATTTTGGCTTTGTTATATTTCTGCTTTCTTGGTTAACATCTCAGAGCTGAAACATTCCACATTCCCCAGCAATGTGGGGGCCAACTCAAGTTTACAATTCTGACAAAATCACCCTGCTTCTAGCTTATCCAAATCCTCTGCCCCTCACTCCTATTTATTAAGCATCACACTACCCGGAAGGTACACTAGCAAATTGTGCAATTGAATAAAACCCACACTTTTCATTTAGATTCTTGCAACTGTATCATATGTAATAGTATCACTTTTTCTACATTTTGGTCAAATAAATTTTTACATAAACTGTAATTTGTGTGAACCTCAGAATGTGTTTGGGGGGATACCGAAGGTACTCTGGTTCAATGAACGCTGATGGGATGGGAGGGAAAGATAACGGTGCCAAGATCATTAACAAATGTTACTTGCATTATACCATGACTTCATATGAGGATTATGATCTCTATTCAAGTGAGAGCTCTTTGCCTCAGTAATTCAAAAGCTCCTGTCCTTTGTTAAACCCAGTCCTTCCTGAGTCAGGCTGTGAAGAATAACTAGAATTTCAATCAATGAGACAGGAGCAGGGAAAATGGTCTCTGTTGCTTGAGTCAGGAAAGCACAAGGCTTGCCTGCGTAAGGCTTCTGTGTGTTGCATATATAAAGGAAGGAAGTAGGAAAGCTGGACGGTAAGCTGGGTCTATACTGATGAGAGCCTGAACTTAATTTGGTCAGGAACGGAGAGTCGCTGAAGACTAATCAACAAAGAAACACATTAGGAAAATCCACTTATTTTCAGGAAGGGCTAGAGTGGGAGTAGACTAGAGGCAGAAAGGCTAGTTACGAGGATGTTGCATTAATCCCAGGTACTTGCCATGGAATGAAAAGGAAGAAGTGATCTGGAGGAAGTAGTCTTAAGACAGCTGACCACCTGGCAGGTATTTAAAGAAGAAAGTCAAAGATGACTGCAGTTTCACTACCTGAATTGCTCTCTTATCTGCCTCAAGATCTGATCTTGGGGAAGTGGGGTAGGGACTCAAAAAGAGAAATGAGAGCCTTTAAAACATTAATGTGGTATGCAAACAATTTTTTGTCACCAAGTATAATTAAAAACATTTCCTTCATATGATTTCAACATTTAGCTGATGCTGCGAGCTTGTTTAGATGGTAGATGCAGGGAATATCAATGACTAAAGCATAATTGCTTTCTCTAAGGGCTCTATCATTACTAGACTGAAGTTCCTTCTTTCCCTCCTGCCCACCCCCTTGAGCTATAATCTAATCTCAGGATACTGTAACAGTCAATCTTGTGCCTCAGCATTTAACAGAAGTGTTCAATGTTTGTTAATCTGATCTCCCATCTCCGGGAGTTCCCAATCCCATGACGTGTATGTGGAACACAGAGTGAGCTTCGGGCCAGATGGTGAAAGCCTGATCCTGACAGACCCTGGATGGGTACTGGGTAAGTGTTTTAGAATGAACACACTGCAGAGTGCAATCTGGATTAAAGAACAGAATAATCAGGGAGACCACTGGAGAGAAGAGCAAGGGTCAACTATCTAGAGCCAAGATGTGCGGGGAGGAAAGGGCAGTATCGAGGATGACTTCGGTTTCACTCAGGAGGGAATTTGGGCCAGACTAGTTTGAGTAGAAGTTGCCACGTTCAGTTGCGGACATGTTGAAGTACCTCTGCCAGATCCAGAAAGCGGCTGGAGACAAGGATGGCCGCCGGGCTGTGGATTTCCTGAAAGAATCACCACCCGTTCAGAGATACTAGCCGCAGGAGCGAACGAGCTC
This sequence comes from Ailuropoda melanoleuca, assembly GCF_002007445.2. Lineage (NCBI taxonomy): Eukaryota > Metazoa > Chordata > Mammalia > Carnivora > Ursidae > Ailuropoda > Ailuropoda melanoleuca. The sequence goes on from NC_048221.1 coordinate 11,745,998, forward strand.
CCCCAGAGTGCAAGCCGACCTGGGACCACGGGGAACTCCTAAAGGACACGCGCAGACAACGAAGACTGCAACGCAATCTGAGAAGCAGCACCCAGAGAAGGGGAGGTGTGGGCGACGGAAGAAGCCAGCAAGTAGAATGGGGAGCGTCCCAGGAAGGTGGCCAGTGGCACCGACGGCATCGGCGGCGGCTCCACTTGAAACTCTCTCCCCCTGGCGTCAGATTCGCGCGGTGGGCTGAGGAGGGGCGGCCACGGCCGTGAGTGTAGACGCCTCTCCGATGCCCAACCGAAGGCATGGCCCACTTCTGACCCGCAGGAAACCCTGGTGATCTCCAGCCTCCGAAGCCTGCGCGTCCGAGCTGGGACCCAACTTTCCATCCTGGAGCCTGGGAAAATCACTGAAGCTCTGGCCTCGGTTTTCCCACCATAAAAAGGCAGGAAACCCAATACAGACCCCAGTTTAGGGTGGGGATTAACTACTTTCTGTGTATTTTTTTTATAGCGGACAACACCTGCAGGCAAAGAACAATGCTCAGAACGATCACCTAGGATCCTCACGACCCTAGCTCCCTCGGCGGCTGACTGGGTTGGGGCGGCCAAGGCTCTGGGGGATAGCTGAAGGCAGACAGTGGTCTGGACAATCTCTAATCAGGTCCGAGGGAGCGTTGCGAGGAGTCCCCGCGGGCCTCGGCGCAGCTGATGGTGGTGAACCCGCTCAGGTGGCGGAGGATTGCGTAACACCAAGTAGTCCCCCTGGCCAGCGCTGAGATTCCGGAGGACGTCTCGAGGGGTCCTCGCTTCGACTATGACGGGCGTCACCACCGTCCTTTCCTCTTCGGTTCCCCCCCCCCCCGGCCTGACGCAGTGGCCTCCAGACAACACAGCCCCCACCATTGTCCCTTCCCGCGTTCTTCCCGGCGCCTACGGAGGATGCGCAGGCCGTGAGGGCGGGAGCCGAAGACCCCGCCGCGCGTGCGCCCTCTGCTGGCGCCTAACGGTCTCCCTGGCCTGCGTACGCCCGCGCCCTGAGCTCGGCCCCCGAGCTGCGGGCGCGCTGAGACGTTGGGGACGCTCCCCGCCCTCTCCCCCTCCCACCGGGGGGCGGGGCCGCCTCAGCGTCGCTGGAAGAAGGCGGGGACCCGCGATACCACGCCCCCCGCTGGTCTTCATTTGAAGACCCTCGACTCTTCACTGTTGGCCAATTGGAGCCCTCTCTGTCCCCAGCGCCGACCAATTAGCGGCGCGCCTGGGCCGCTTCCGGCACAGCGCCTTGCTCGCCCCTTCCCCAGGTCTCCCGGCGACGGGCGGGGCGCGGGAGCGGGCGACGGCCGCGGTGACGCGCGGCGGGCCGCGAGCCAATAGGGGGCGGGTTCGGCGCTGATGGACGGGACTAGCGGCCAGTGGCGAGGCGCTGGCCGCACTTCCCGTCGGGGAGAGAGTGTAATATGGCGAAGACCTACGATTACCTGTTCAAGCTGCTGCTGATCGGGGACTCGGGGGTGGGGAAGACCTGTGTCCTGTTCCGCTTCTCCGAGGACGCCTTCAACTCAACTTTCATCTCCACCATAGGTAGCGGGGCCGGGGAGCGGCCGGGGACGCCGGAGGCCCGGGCCGGGCGCGCCACTGAAGGGCTGGGGCTGAGGGAGCGGCTGGGCCGGACGGATCCAGGGATCTGAGCGGGTCGAGGGGACCGGAGGGGAGAAGAGCAGCCGCCGTCGCCGCCTTTCGGGGGTTCCCGGGCTTTGTGGGGGGAGGGAACTAAGTGCCCATTTTGCAGATAGGAAGACTGAGGCTCCAACCCTCAGCCTGCTCGTCAGGAAGTGTGTGTGTCTTGGGCTGGGGTCCTGGCGCCGGTCATCTCGTTCTGTCCACACAGAAGCCCTCGGAGCTGTTCTTTTGGAGTCCCCGCCGTACAGAAGTGAAACAGGCTTGGGGAGTAGGCCATAGGAAGAGGCCTATGACATCTGACCTTCTTAAGCATTTACTGTGTGCTAGCCGCTTTATGTGCATTATCATACTCTTCAGTTTTCAGTGTTAGGTGCCCTTATGAGCCCGTCTCACAAATGAGGAATTTGAGGCTCAGGGAGGGTCGAGACGCAACCAAGGTCACAGTCTGCAGGTAGCAAAGATGGACTTTGAATCCATGTGGGTCTAACCCCAAAACTCAAGGCTCGACCATTCCAGAGAGGTGTGAACGCTCACCCCCAGGGCAAGCACAGCTGGTCCATCTGAGAGCCAGAATTCTAAACCAGCTCTCTCCTGCTCTTTTCCTCTGGAATGTTCAGAGGTTAAGCCTCTCTCCCTGTCCCTGTTTCCCCCATGGGTGAGTTTCCTCTAGAAGGAATGGTGAGGAGGAGTCTGGAAGCTTTCTCTGCCCGACCTTCCATCACTTGAGGGTGACAGCAATGGCGAGTGACAGCTGCCTGTCCTAGGACCTGTCATCCCCAAGGAGATGCCAGATAAAAACTTCAGTGAGAAACCAGAATCAGCCACTGCCACAGACAGCCCTGACTTCCCTATCTTGAGGCCCAGGACACCGGTTGTCACTTTGCAGAACAGCCTTTCCCTCAGAGCCAGCCCACATTGTGGTTGAACAGAATTGGCTTGTTGCTTCTCAGTTCTGATATCCACAAAAGTGGAGCTGACTTCTCCTCGTGCCACAAAAACAGCCATTGCCCATGTGAAAACATTTGACCTGAAAGTAACACTCATTGAGTGGAGCGGCTTGTGAGCTATGCAGCCTTGCTCCAGACTGGTCACCATGCCCAGGAGTTAAGTCTGAATGGGGAAAACCTAGGGACCAGGTTATGCTTTACCACTGTGTGACTTGAACCCTGTCACCTATCTCCCTGAACCCCATGAGGAGCTGCTCTTTCCAGCTGTGCCCTCCTCCAGGAGCTGCACTTTTATGTGCCGGATGCAGAGTAGAGAGAATTGGACTGGAAATGGCCATGCCTGCTTTCCAGCTGCTGTTTGCCCTTGAACAAGCACTTAGTCTCTCTGAGCCCTGTTTCTTCAGTTTAGGAGTAACGCTTTCTGCCTTGACCAGTGCCCTAGATGATTGAGGATCAGAAAGGTACAGTGAGGAAGGGGTTGTCATCATGGCCAGAGGCGGCCTGGAGGAAGCAGAATGGCTCCTGTAGTGACAGCATCCCATCCTTGGACACAGATGTTTCTTATTCCTCCCTCTTCACCACCCCAAGGTCAAACTTTGGGATAACCCTTGTGTCTCCACCAATCGGGAAGTGATGTTAACTCCTGGCAGGCTGTGGCTGGCTGTCAACCCAGACCTCAGTTTCCCAGCATCAGAAGCTTCCTCTTCAGCACAAGCACTAGTGAGATCAATTCAGGGATTAGGCTTTTTTGTTTGGTTCCTAATTCTTGACCAGAAAACCCAGGCTAACACTTTAGGGCTCTGAGGAGACTGGCCTCCACTTCCAGACAAAGACATGACTTGGGCAAGATCACCTGGGGAGGTAAAGGTGGCCCTTGAACCCAGAATCCCTCCCTCCCACCTTGGTATTCTCATTACATTTGTGGTTTTCCTGCAGGCCTCTGTCTTCTAAGAAAATTTAATTCATCCTGACCTTGAAGTAATGGCCTCATAATTCTTAGCCTTGTAAAATTTACACTTCTAATTAAATTTGGTATATTAATGAAACCCAGGAAGAGGAGAGGACAGAGTGATGCTGTGGGACTTTGCTGATGAAACGGTGCTTCTTGATTTTCTGTATCCCTGTGCATCTGTGACAGGAGGTGGGGGGTATTTTAGGCAGGAACAGCACTGGGCCTCTTAGTCCTGAAATACAACTGAATGCATAAAGGTGATTCTCTGTTGGCACTAAGTGTACCTCTGGGTTTTCTTTATAGATCAGGGATTAAGTGGCTGCTTCTACCAAAGCCTATTCTCATAAGCTCCATCGATCATTTGTGGTGTGAACTTGGCTCCGTGGCTCCTAGAATTGGTTCTTCGCAGCCTGGCTCTGCTTCCACCGTCTCCTCAGGGCCCCATTCGCTCATTCCTTCAGGGAGACAGATGGCGTAGCATCAAAGTGCTTTGTAAACCACGCAGCACCACGTAGACCCGTTGCTCTTAGTTCTGTTGTCCTGCCATCTTTCCTGGACACCTGCCGTGTGCCAGCAGGGCTGCAGGGGCTGCAGAGACGACTGGGATGAATCAGAAGGAAACAGAAATGTAGCAAGGACTGTGGTCAAGGTGTGTGTGCAGGACTGGACGATCAGCTTCTAGCAAATACGTAGTTGGCCTCTGCCATGCTGAGTTACTGGAAACAGCCATGAGTGAGAATCCGTGCCCGGTTGGAGTTTATGTTCTAGTGGGCAAATTTCAAGTGCAGGCTAATATTTCCTGTGGCCCCTGGACAGTTCCTGAGGTTGGCAGGGATGGAATTAGCATCCCTATCATCAGTTCTGAGGGGTCAAGGCTTTATGGTTGGAGATTTGGGCTGTTTGCCCTCCGTGCAGGCCATTCAGGTGGGCAAGTTTTATCCCAAGGTCCATGGAGCAAATAAACAAATAGACAATGTCAGGGATAAGCGCATGAAGAAGAAAAAGAAGTGGGAGGAGAGAGAGTGAAGATGGTCAGGAAGGCTCCCAGGTGGAGGGAGCCAGGTAGCTGTGGAAGGAAACAACATTGCAAGAACCCGGAAGAGCAAGCATGAGAGCGCCGAGACTGGATCATATTGGGATATTTAGGAAACAGTCACATGAGCCGCGAGTATGGAGAGGTGGCCAGGCTAGGCAGGACCTGGGAGCGCACACGCAACTCTTCTCGCTTTATTCTGGGGCCAAGGGGGTGGTAGGAAGCCAGTGGAAAGTGGTTTTTTTGTCTGTTTTTTAACAGTTTTATTGAGGTATAATTCGTGAACCATGGAGTTTACCCATTTAAAGCATACAAGTCAGTGGCTTTTAGTATATTCACAGCGTTGTACAACCATCACCGCAGCCAATTCTAGAACATTTTTGTTATGAGAAAAAGAAGCCCCAAACCCCTTAGTCAAGCCCCTGAATTTCCCTTTCCCCCTGTAACCCGTGGCGACCACTGATCTCCTTTCTGTTCATCTGGATTTGCCTCGTCCCAGAGAGTTCCTAAGAATGGGGTCCTATGCTCTGTTACCTTTCATGCCTGGCGACTTTCACTCAGTGTGATGTTCTCAAGGTTCATCCATGTTGCAGCATGTGTCAGGGCTTTGTTCTTTTTCGTGGCTGAGTAGTAGTATGGATGGACCCCATGTTGTTCATCCATCCGTTGGCGGACACACTGGAAGGTCTGGAACAGAGGTTAGCTTTGTGACATGGTTGAATGTGGTTTGTAAAGCCTGGGAGGGGACTGAGGAGGGAGTAGGAGCCTGGAGAACAGCTTAAGAGGCTGAGAGGTCACCCTGGTCTTGGGGAAAGGGGACAAGGGGGCAGGGCCAGGAAAGTTTTTTGGAAGGTAACCTTCCAGCATGTCCTAAAGGAGAAAGTTTGTTGGACTGACAGGTGGCCTGGGTGGGGACCACCCACAGAGAAGGGACAGCAGGTGGGGGAGCTGGAGGCTGTGGGAGCGACACTGTGGGGTATCATGGGCTCCATGCCCTGTGTGCTGGGTGGCGAGAAGCGTGGGGCTCTGGCCTGCAAAGTGTTCTATGGAGGCCCACTCCAAGAGGCGGCCCGGTGGGGAGAGGAGGTAGAACAGGGCTTTGGCACCTGAAGTACCTGGTTTGCCCTCCAGCTGTGCCACTTGCGGCTTCACTCTGGGCAGCTGTGTCTGCCCTCTGAACCTCAGCCTCCCCTTGCACGAGAAGAGAAAGCTCTCCAGGTGCCCCCAGATTTGTTGTGGGAGATTCCGAGATCCCCTGTGCCTGGTGCAGACAGGCGCTCCATAAGCCGTGGATGCCGTTACCTGCACAGGTGGGCAGTGCTTGGGAAATGGGCTGACAGCGATGTGCCTTTTTTTCTTTTCTTTTCTTTCAGGAATTGACTTTAAAATTCGGACCATAGAGCTCGATGGCAAGAGAATTAAGCTACAGATATGGTAAGAGTCGTTGCCACCATCAGCCCCTTCACCCTTGAGCACTTAGAGCCAGAAGCCGTGGTGCCTCTTTCCCCTTCCCTGTGACCATGGCCTCTATCTCTTTGTGCCTAGGTGTACATGTCAGGCTTCCTTCAGAAACCCCAGAGACTGTGCTCTGCTGGTTACTGGGGCCTGGAGTCTGTGTCAGCACCTTCTGGGGACATAGCTGCCAGTCCTGGTTAGCTCAGCATTCCGATGTGGGCACAGCTGGGTCTGGGCTTCCCGGTGGCCTACTTCCATTGAACTTGGAGAGCGCCCTCTGTGCCTGGGCAGTGGTGAAGGCTGCAGGGCAGCAAAATTCCCCAGCCCAGTATTTCCTCTTTGAGCCTATCAGCTCGCTGAAAGAGGCCAGACATCATTTCCTCTTTTGTGTCCTGGGGAAGCCCAGGCCTTACTTCTCTATCATGCAGACCCGAAACCCCAGAACCAAAAATAAACTGAAGCCTGGTCCCAATGGTGAGACCCATTTCTGTTCTACTTACCTGGGGCTGATTTCTTGTGATACATAAAATTAGAGACGTTGTGAGTCCCCGTCACTGACGCTGACCGTGGTCTGTAGCCACGTCACTGACAGGGAAGTATGTGCCCTGAACAAAGTTCAAGAGAAGTCCTGTTTGAGAGGGTGGTACAGTGTCCTGGTCCCAGCAAGCACCTGTGGTGAGATGGGGTGCTGTGAGATGGGCCACAGAGCCACCTTCTCTGCAGCCTGTCTCCCTCACCCCAGCGTCAGAGTGCAAGCATTGCCCTGCTTGCCGAGTGCATCCCCTCGGCTTCCGTGGCAATCACCTCTTGACTCGGACTCCGGAGTCCAAATCTGGATGAGGCCTAACACCTTGTCTGCTGGTAATCAGGCAGTTTCTGACTGCCTCTAGAAGTACCTGCACCTGCCACGCGTGACTCCCAGCAGCCTCAGTGCCCGAAGTCCAACGTGACTCTGTGGCAGCAGGCAGAAGTTTTGCTTTCCTCTTCCCCTCTCTTCCTTTTTCTGCTCTTAGCAATCTACACGGGGTTAGTGACTTTCATAACACTTTTCTAGACAAGGGCCATGGTTGGGAATAAAATGACTGTTCATAACCACTAATGTCACCTGCTGTTGGCGTCAGAAAGTCGGCAGAGCCCCAAGTGAGGCGCTTCTGTGTGGTCCAGAGAGGCAGAGCCCTCGTCTGGGGAGGAAGGGGGTACAGGGTTGTGAAAGGAACCCTGGGTCCAGAGACAAAAGACTTGGGTCTTGCCTTGGCCCTGCCACCAAATAGTGAAGTCCCCTTTATCCCAAACACTGAATGCCCTCCATGCCAGGAGCTGGCCTGGGCACGGCATGTCTCACCCTGGTGTCATCCCTGCAGCAATGAGAAAGGGCTTTCTCCCTGGCCTCCACCAAAGCAGCAAGTCCCGAAGTGCTTCCGGGGCCCCACTGAGGTTGCCCAGCTCGGCCCACTTGCCACGTAACCAGCCCTTTCCAGCCCTATGTGGCCCTGGACTTTCACAGATAGTATCTGACCTTGGCTCTTCAGTGACCCAGAAGCTCTGGGCAGAATCCCCAGGAAACAGAGAAATCACGGGGGGAGATGGGACATAACTTTATGCCCAGTGGGTCAGGTCCTTCACACCCCGAGTCACCGTTTCCTTCTCAGTAAGAATAGGGAGAATGGGGGTGATGCCGCACGGCAGGACGGTGAATCAGGTAATGATCCGTGAGAAAGTGGGTGTCCATCCTGGGTAAATGTCCACTGTTCCCACTGTAATGATTATTCGTGTTTGCTGTCACTAGTATCCCTTCTTCTCCTTTAGGGACACAGCTGGTCAGGAACGGTTTCGGACGATCACCACAGCCTACTACAGGGGCGCAATGGTATGGATTGGTTTTTGTTTCTTTTTTTGTTTGTTCTTTTTAAAGTCAAAATGAACATCACCATCTTGAATACCAAAGCCTGGGTGTTTCTGGGGAGTCCATGCTCGGGCTTCTCAGCGGTCCTCAGTCCCAGGTTAGTTTCAGAAGACTGTGTGCCCCGCCCTTGCCCCCACATACATCCCCTTCTGCTTTAGAGACAAGGCAGGGTTTAAGGAAACCTAATTCTTTGGGAATGAGGGAAGACCCAGGAAGCCGGTTCTTCCAGGTGAGGTCAGTGAAATTGGAGATGGCATGCCCCAACACTTAGGAGCGCTCACGTGGCCCACGTAGTCTCTATGGAATCTGCTACTGAAAACTTGAAGATCATCCAGGAGCTGACTTGCTCTGGGCTGTTGGCCGTTGGATTTTTCACCTGGGCCAGAGGCAGGGTGATGTGATAGGAAGACTCGTTCCTCATCGCTCCAGTACTTTTACCGAGCCCTTCTGTAGGCCAGGCCTGAGCTCGCTGTAGAGGAGGACCTGGAATGGGCTGAGTTCCTGCCCGCGAGGGCTTTGAGCAGGTCGTCTACCTGTGAGGCGTGTACAGAGCCAAGCGCTTGGGCCAGAGGGAGAGGGAGGCAGACGCCTGCAGCCTGGCTCAGTGCCTTGGGTCACCCTCTGAGCTCCGTCTCCTGACTCGGAAAGTGGAACAGAGAACAGACTGTGTTCCAGGATAGATGGCCAGCTCTCCCTTTCTAGCTCCCACTGTACCCTGCCCTTCCCAGTGTACACCCCATCCTATAACTGTATAGATGCCTGTTTCCTCCATTAGACCATAAGCTCTGTGAGGGCAGGGCCACGTCTTGGTCACTGCTTCATTTTCTATGCCCGGGACCATGCCGGGTATGTGGTGGGTGTTCAGGAAATACTGGCAGGCAGCAGAAATGAATGGAGCCATTAAGTATTTAGAGTATCCCACACAGCTTCTGAAACATAATAGAAATTCAGTCATGTGGGTTGCAACCTTAGTGCACCTCATTAAAATTTATTTACTCATTTTCCTCTCACCTTGCTGTGCTGTAGTGGGGCAGGGGCCTTGGGGATCTGGGGTCCTGGGGAAGCTTCTGTGTGGCCTCAGGTGGGCCCTGTCCCTGCCTGGTTTGAAAGAGCCCCAACTTGGGGTGCAAGAAAGAGCCCTCCACTGCCCCATTCACTGAGCCCCTTCCTGGGCCAGCTACGGGGCCCAGGTCTTGGCCATTAACCCCTGAGCGTGGGTGCCATGGTTATCCCCACTTTACAGATGGGGGACCTGAGGCTCAGCACAGTTTCGTGCCCTGCTTAAGTTCAGGCAGAGGGTGGATGGCTGGGCCAGTACTGATTGGCTGTCTCCAGTGCCCACATCCTCAGTCAGCTCCTGGTGACACTAGGCTGAGCCATTTGTGTGGCCTTGCCCAGCCCCAAGGTGTTTGTGGTTTCCAGTCCTAGATCTGTGCTAACCTATATAGAAGCCAGCAACCACAGGTGGCTCTTTGAGTTTAAATTGATTAAGAAATCCAGCCCCTCAGTACTACCAGCTGCATTTTAGCTACCCCCAGAGCCATGTGTGGCCAGTGGTAACCTCATGGGACAGCTCAGAGAACATTGCCACCATGTAAGCCATCATCCTCTCCCTGCATAGTACTAGACTCTTGGGTTCCAAATTTGGGCAACACTTGATGTCTGTTGTCCCATCATGAGCTTACAACCCGATACGAGGAGCTGCACACAACGAGGGCTGGGAATTTGCAGCTCCAAGGAGAGTTTCTGGGAACACCTGGAATAGGGTGATCCCGTGTTTTCTGGGGACTTCTCTTTCCTGATAGAGACCTACCCACTGCTTGTACCTCTTGGTACATATCTGGGACCTTGGAATCTTGAGCCTGTAGTATCAGCTTGGTGGTAGCCAGAGTTTTGGGCCACCAGAGGGGCCAGTCCCTGGATAAACAAGTGGAAAGGCCTCAGGACCCTGTGGCATTTCTTGCCTCTGATGGCCAGAGGGCAGCTGCTGGGCAGAGGCCTCCATGATACTTGACTTATGGGTCTTCTACTCAGGCTGGCCTTGGCTGGGGCGTGGTGGACAGCGTGGCTGCTAAAAGCTCCCTCAAGTTATCCCTCAAGTGGCCTCTGTTCAGTCTCCCCAAGAGAGCCCTGAGAAAGGGCCCCCAGATGGCATTTTTGAGGGGTCCTGGCCATGGCCGTAGTTGTGGCAGGCTACGAGACCTCTGTGCATCTCCTCAGGTTCATGGCCAGGATTCGGGATTGTGGTGGCTGTCTCACCCCGTCTTTGAGGTTTTGTCACACATCCTCCCCGTGATCCCCCCCAGCCCCCACAGCCCATGTTCTCACTCTGCAGACTCAGGCAGCCTCAGAGATTTCTTAGCCAGCGCCAGAGGTCATGGGTGCAGGGCTGGGCCCTGGGAGGGGTAGGCTGAGGGACTAGAGTAAGCCAGGCCGGGGCAGGACAGCTGGGGCCATTGGCCTCAAAGGTGGCCCACAGCATTGCTGATGAGGGCCCAGGGATGTTCCTAATGGGAGCTGGTGTGATCAGCTTCTTCAGAGTTAGCCTTACCTGGGCTTCCATCTTAAAGGTCACTTCTGTGTGCCTCAGTTTCCCTTGTATCAAACAAGGATATTTGCCCTGCTCAGTGACAGCAAGATCATGGGCCCAGGTGGAGGTGGGTTCACTCTGCAGCTCCTTCAGGACCCCTGGGTGCTCATGCATTGGTTATGGAACCTTGGGGGCCTCAGTGCTGCCCAGCCCCATGCTCCAAGCTGGCCCCCACTTAGGTGGAGTCACTGGAATGCACAAGGGTGTCAGGATCAGGCCATCCAGGGTTTAGGCCCCAGTTGTGCCCTTTACTCTCTCATGGGATAGGAGACGGGCTCGTCTGCAGAGTGGCACCCATCTGATCAGGACCTGTGTGGCTTCAGGGAGACCCTACTGCAGTACCTGGCACATAGTAGGTGCCAGACGAGAGGTCATGCTGGAGCGCCCAGAGGAGACTCGGGCAGAGGGGGGTGAGGGAGGGTGTGGAGGAGGCTGAGCATGGCAGAGGGTGGATGTGAGGGGGAGCCTAGTGGTCACTGGGGCCGTGGAACACAGCATGCAGGGCAGGGAGCTGTGGGACATGAAGCTGGGAGGTCGGCAGGACCTTGAGGGCTGCCAGGGTGTGGGCCATACTTACCCTGCTGGCACTGGGGAGCCTGCAGAGCTCGTTTGTAAGCATGGGTGTGATGGGATCTGGTCTGTAGGGTGAAGGGTCACCTTGGTGGCCAGGTAGAAAGGACTAGAGCCTGGGAGACTGGAGAGGAGCTGGTGCTGCAGTCCAGCAGAAGGAAGAGCCCCAGGGGTGGAGTGGAGGGAGTTAGTGGGAAGGGTGTTCTGTTTGGGTTGGTCCTGGCCACCCCACCTTGCTGGGGGCCACCCCTTCAGCTCGTGGCTTGTCCAGTGTGCATGTCTTGTCTCCCTCCACTCAGGGCATCATGCTGGTCTATGACATCACCAACGAGAAATCCTTTGACAACATCCGGAACTGGATTCGGAACATTGAGGAGGTAAGGCTTGCAACCGCTTACATGCACAGGGACTGCATACATGTCCTCTCCTCAGTCCCCACCCCAGAGCTGCCTGGTTCACAGATGAGATCACTGAGGCGCAGAGACCCCTGGAAGTCACTTGCCAAGAGCCCTGTAGCTAGAGACATACCGGGAATGGGGACTGGAAGCCAGGCAGCTGACCCTGGAGACCACACATGGGCCTGGCCTCTTCATAGGGTGGCCCTGAGAGCCCATTCCGCAGCGGGACCGTTGGGTTTGGGCAGTGTTCTCAGTCACAAGAGAAGAGATATCCAAGCTCTTGATCACCATGAGCATTTGGTGCTTTCCAGAAAAGGAAGGTTCTAGAATAGACATGACCCTTGTGTTTGGTGGACATGGTGGTAAGGCATTTCAGATTGTACTGAGTTTCAGCGGAGCAGGGTGGGAGCTGGCTTAAGCTACCCATGTTCAGGCCAGCAGCTCTTCAACTGCAGATGGCTGGGAAGGAAAGCTCAGAACCGAGGAGCGAAAAAAAGGCAGCTAGCCCCACCTCCCTGTCCCAAAGCTGGTGTCCTCACCTTCTGGCTCCCCATAGAGCTTGCTGTCACCCGCAAAGCCTTGGATGATGGCACTTGAGGCTCTTGATGACTCATCAGGTGGGGCTTCGGGTCTGAGGTGCAGCCAGTGGACTTTAGCCATCCATAAAGCCACGGCCGAAGGTCATGGTGCCGCTGGTGTCTATGAGCAGGGGCACCAGGCCGCCTTCCTGACAGCCCCATGTTGGCTGGCGGGGGGCTGGGCCCTGGCTGAGGACAAGGAACCGCTCATGTTGATCTTTGTGGAAACTCACTGTTTCTGGCCAGTGGGCCAGAGGGGGTCTTGCAGTTAGCAGGACGTTAGGCAGGGAGCAGTGCAGCGTGTGTCACCAAGACCAGATCTGAGCTACACAAAAAAGGTCCTTTTCCATACCCTGGTCCTTCAGGAAGCACAGACCCCTCCAGTGGGGCCTGGGAAAAGGTTGGAGAAGGAACCCTGTTCAGGCATGGGGGGGGGCATTTGTGGGAGTGCCAGGGGATGGGGGAAGTACCCAGGGCTGGCCCTGGTTGGAGGGGGCACCCCAAACAGGCATCACCCACTTTCGGAGCCCAAACAGAGTGAGCTGGAGTGGGACAGAGGGTCCCAGGACAGCAACTGGGACCTCCAGCAGAGGAGCCAGAAAAGGAGGGAGGCGAGCAGGGGGTAAATAGCTCAGCCTTGCTTGCCTCTTATAGACCAGACCCTGCCAGGAGCCCAAGGATGGCCTCGGAGCTTGGGTGACACAGCCCAAGGAGGAGCTGTCTCCAGCAGCCAGAATGTGTGTGCTTGGTCAGAGTGTTAGAACCTGGACTCTGCTCTTGAATTGGCTGTGTGACATGGGACAGGCCACTCAGCCTCTGAGCTTCAGCTTGTCACCTGTACAAGGGTGTGCTAGCAGTCTTGGCCCACCACACTGATTTCGGGACACACTGTGTATTGGCCTGTAGTCCCATCTGACCTCTCACCTCCCCTGTCTACCTCTCCCCCCAGCATGCTTCTGCAGATGTCGAAAAGATGATACTCGGGAATAAGTGTGATGTGAACGACAAGAGACAAGTTTCCAAGGAACGGGGAAAAAAGGTGGGCACGGCAACCAGCGTGGGCCTGGTGCCTTGTGGCAGAGGGGCCTCGGGGTTTTAGGGTTCTCTGCATGGAGGGCTGTTCTGCCCCAAGGGGTCCCCGATTGCTCGCCGATGGAGTGAGCTTTGGGGGAGACTCCTTCACAGTCTTTGTGAGCATACAGTGACCTGCCATCCTGGCTTGTACAAAACTGAGGGGGTCTGAGACTCAGGACTTTGCCAGGCAAACTGGGACACGTTGGTTGTCCTGGTATTGTGCTTATTTTGGGAAGAGAGAATGGAAAGCACTCACCCAGTTGGGCTTCAGTCTAAAGGCTGCAAGTGCAAGGGCTTCTGGGGTGTGCTCTGCATGCTCCCATACAGCGTCGGATGGGAGCCTGTTGAGACCGCAGGGAGCAGTGGGCAGAGCCATGGTTTGAGCCAGGCCCCTTCCATCTTCCTACCAGAGACATTCACCCTTGTACCACCTGCTCTCCATGGGGTCTTGAGGGAGCAGCCCAGGAGGTCACATCCACGGGCTGAGAGCCCCCACTCCAGCTTCCTTGCTCCCCACTCAGGGTGGTTTGTGGGGTTCAGGCGCCTGGTGGCTGAGGTGCACGTGTGTGTCTGCCTTCCTCACAGCTGGCCCTGGACTACGGAATCAAGTTCATGGAGACCAGTGCGAAGGCCAACATCAATGTGGAGAACGTGAGTCCTGGGCCTACAGCACAGACCCCTCTGGGCTGAGGGACAGGCTGCACCCTCTGGGGAGGCTCTACCAGAGGGACTGACCTCAGGCTCCAGGCTACCTTATCAGCCAGCCGGCCGGGAGGCAGTTTCTGGGCAGTGCCATGTGCCAGGCCCTTTGGGGGAACCGCTGCCATGTTGTGACATCAGCAGGTGCAGGCCCCAGCTGGCCCCCTAGGGTATTACCTCAGTGGCTCTTGGGCAGCTCTGGGGAGCAGGCACAGTTTTGCAGATGGAGAAACTGAGCCTCGGACAGACCCAGCTGCCTGGTTCCCAGGCCCGGCTCCAAGATTATGCTCTTGGCCACTCCACCCTCACAGATAGTCCCCAGTCACAGCCCAGATGGAGTAGGGGGCCCTGGCTGAGCCTTGGCCCAGGCCACCCTCTCTTCTCCACGGGGATGCCAGCCTCACAGCTAACCTGCCAACCTTCATGCCACCGCCCCAGTGATCTTTCTAAAGTGGATCTTCCCTGTCACTCCTGAGCTCAACCCAATACACCTGGCGCAGAGGCACTCCCTTACCAGCCCCCGCCCGTGTGCACCACCCACAGCTTGGGCCTCGCTCACCACTCTCCATCCCAGGCCTGTGCAGCACCCTTCTCATATCCTCTTTTCCCTCAGGGCCCTGCCCAAGTGAGCCTTCCCTAGGGAAGCCTCTTGTCTCCCAGACCCATAGGCCCCCCACTTTGGACTTCCCTAGCACCCCAAGTCACTTTCCACAACAGAACTTTACACATCGTGTGGCCCCCAAGAGAGGCCAGGTCGAGTCTTCGTCAAGCATGGGGAGACAAACCTTTCACCTGGTACTGGCCCTTCCAGGCCTCCCTGCTGGCAGGGACCCCAGATGAAGCTTGTTTGGCTAAGAACGGCTTGTCTTTCTTTCTGCCCTGCCCCTGACCATCAGAAGCAGGGACAAAAGTGGACAGGACACAGGAGTCGGGGATGGAAAGCTAGGTCCTCCTCCTGGATTCTTCCAGCTCTTGTCAGTTAGGTACTGGGTGCCTTCAGACAGCTCACTGACCCCTTTGAACCTGAGTTTCCTCTCTGCAGTCAAGGGTGTGACCACATCCCAGGGGCTTGGAGAAGGTGGCGGTCCAGGTTGGCAGGAGTAGCCCAGCAGTGGCAGGAGATGGGGCTGGACAGGGGACACCCACACCCAGCGAGCTGCCCTAACACTGCCCCCCTGCCACCCCACGGTCCCACCACATCTAAACGGCAGCGGCCCGGAACCGACAAGCCCCTGTCTGCCCCCTGCTCCAGGCCACTAACGACATGCTTATTCCACAGGCATTTTTCACTCTCGCCAGAGACATCAAAGCAAAAATGGACAAAAAATTGGTGAGTGTATGTCCTCTTTGAATCCTTGCACGGGTCCCTGTAGGAGCCAGCCATCCTGGCCTTGGTGCTGTGATGCAGCCCAGGGCAGATCCTGCTCGTCAGGGCACAGCCAGCCCCAGTAGGGTATCTCCGGGAGAGGGGCGAGCATCAGCAGGAGAGGTTTGGGCATCCGCACCCGGATGCACTGCTCCGCTCCATCCTTCCTCCGCGGCTCGGAGCTGCTCCGTGCCAGGTGCTGCCTGCTGTGCACACGGGCTAGCAGGGGACACGGGGCCCTTTCCATCCCGCCTGGGAGACTGCATGCATGAGGACAGAGAGTATCTAGCAAAAGAGCCCCAGGCAGGCCCAGAGCCACAGCGCACCCCGTATGAGGCCGCCTGCAGGGCTGTGTCTGATAGTCACTGGCTCCCGTCTTGATGAGTCCATCCCCAATTCTATAGATCAGAACAGCTCTGTGACCTTCAGTGGGTTCCAGGGCCCTGGGGCCTCTAAGGGATCCTGCTTGGATCCCCCCACCATCCACCTTTTTGTTTGTTTTCTGGCTTTTTTGTTTCATAGTCCCAGGCACTCAGCATTTCTAGTGCCGCCTTTGGTCTTACCTACGCACTCGACTATAGTTTGGGCGTGTTTAGCACCTAAATGCTGCTGGGAGTCTTGCCTCAGAGCCTCCAGCCCAGCGGCCCCTCTCTCCCAGCCCTTTCCCACCGCTCGCTGTCTGATACAAGAGCATAAAGCCATCCATGTGTCGCTTGGGTTCCATCTGGTCACGCAAGAGGGCACGTGTGATGCAAAACACCACTCAGGTAGTTCACATCTGATTTAAAACATGCCTTCGTAATTCTGAGGTGCTGTGAACGGAATCATAAGGGATATGATCGATTTAGTAGCAGCCTTTTAGGCAAAACAGAAAGCAGTGCACACACGCAAACACACTGACCCAACAACAGCGTGTCATTTTCCTATCCTTTCTTTCCTCTTCAGTAAGACAGTAAAATCGTGATTCTTGGTGATCCCTCTGACACTTGACCCCTGGCAGGTACGCTAAGCATCGTCGTGACACTCCACTTTCCGCAGCCTGTGGATCACCTCCGTCCACGACATAGAGCATGAGGCCCTGATGTGCAGCCGTAGTCCTTGCGTTTCCTCTTTTTCTGAACTGAATTGCAAATCACAGACAGTTAAATTCCTACTCATTTCCTGACACCTTTGTTTATATTCAGAGTTGCAGCCCGGTACCACTTCCGCTCTGCCTTTTCTTTTTAATTGAAATGTAATTGACATGTAACATCGAGCAAGTTTGAGGTGTACGGTACGTTGGTTTTCGTACGTTGATATTTTGAAATATGATCATTGCAGTGAACACCTTTATTACCTCCCATAATTATCATTCCTTCTTTGTGTTGAGAACAATTAAGATCGAGTCTCTTAGCAACTCTGAAGTTTATAATACGGCGTAAGAGAGTCAACACAGTGCTGTTGACTATAATCTCTATGCCGCGCATTAGCTCTCCAGAAGTACTTATCTCCTAGTTGCAAGTTCGTATCTGTCTTGCAGCACTGATGCGGCTAGCTCTGTTCACCCCTGTCTTCTCTCTCGAGAGCGTCATAGAAAGCCAGGCTCCGCCAGTGCCCGCCCTACTCCCAGACCTCTGGCGCTCTCCCGCTCTGCTCAGCCCAGCGCTCCTCGCTGCGCCAAGAGCACACTCCATGCTGCCCCGACCGCTGCCGCCCTCTCCACCTTGTCACCCTGCCGCTTCCCTGTCGTCCGCTGCAGCCACACTGGACCTTTCCTTTTCCTTGGACCCCCAAGTTCCTTCAGACTGTCCCCTCCACCTGCAGTGCTCCCCTCTTGCATCAGCGTCCTGGGGCTACCGCAACAAATTCCCGTAACAATCTTAGCAGCTTCCGCAACACACGCATGTCAAAGTTCTGCAGGTCGCAAATCGGAAACGGGTCTCACCAGGCTAAGACTGAGGTGTCAGCAGGGGCGCCCTCATCCCCAGAGGCCCCAGGGGAGAACCCGTTTCCTTGCCTTGTCCACCTTCTAGAGGCCATTCCTTGCCTTGTGAGCCCTTCCTCCATCTTCTGAGCCAGCCACTCAGCATCTCTATGACCCTGCTTCTTGGTCCCTACTCTCTTTCCACCACAGCTGGGAAGTTGCTCTGCTTTTAAGGCGTCACAGGGTTCAATGGGGCCCACCTGGATGATCCAGGCCACCACCACCCCCCCCCGCATCTCAGCTCAATCACATGTGCTAAGTCCCTCCTGCAGGTCAGGTTGCCTTCTGCACAGGTTCCAGGGATGAGGGCGTGGACATCTGGGGGTGCAGTTTTTCCACTAACCACAACCCCTATCCTGTCCCAGGCCTCACTTCACGACGCCTCTGTTCACACACCGCCATCAAAACTCTTCTCCACCCTCTGTTCTGTCTCTCATTACTTGCCGCTACAGGAAATCACCGCTTATTTGTTGACCCACGTGGTTTGTCTGCCCTGTACAGTGTGAGCTCCCCAAGGCAGGACCGTTTGCCCACCACCGCATGCCCAGTGCCCACACAAGAGCCTAGCACAGCATAGGCATTCAATGGTTACTTGAATAAATTCAGGTGTGACTTAAGAGCAGAAAGAAGAGATGGAATTAGTCAAAGATAAGGGGACCAAACCATGCAAAGAGGGTGGAATGGGAGAAAATAGGATTTGAGTTCCCAGGGTAGGCAGGGGCCAGATCACAGGCAGAGGCTTCAAATGCTGGGTGATAGATTTAGGGCATTCCCCCTGAAAATGGGGGAGTATGGGTGGGTTTCAGTATGGATTGAGTGGACAAGATTGGAGTTTAGGTCCTACAATACCAGCTGTGGGGCGGAAGGTAGACAAGAGGAGAGGTGGTGAGTCAGAGCCTTGGCACAGGGACATGGAGACCAGCCAGGTGTGAGTGGCATTGTGACCTCGAACCCAACCCCCTTCTCCGGCCCCCAATCCCAGAGGACAGTCTTTCTGCTGCCCCTAGGCTGCCTCACTTTGAGGGACTCAGCACAGTTGGGTAAATGGATGGAGAGAAGGAAATAGGGGAAGGAGGTTGAGATGGATGAAGTGAGCGAAGATGTTGAAGGGATGAATGGAAGAGGGGGGATGGGCAGGCGAGTAAGAGATTGAAAGAATGGATGGTTGGAAGGAGGAGGTAGGTAGCAGTTGTGTGGGTCTGAGAAAAGTCAGTTGGAAAGGACAGCTGGATGGTTGGCTGGTTGGAAGGTGACAGAGGTTTGACAGATGGGAGGGGACAGAGAGGTGGATGGACTGGCAGATAGGTGGTTGGTTGGTTCATTGGTTGGTTGGCTGGTTGGTTAAGAGACATAGAGCTGATGCTCAGCCATGACCTCAGAAAACCTTTTGCCATTTCAGGAAGGCAACAGTCCCCAAGGGAGCAACCAGGGAGTCAAAATCACACCAGACCAGCAGAAGAGGAGCAGCTTTTTCCGATGTGTTCTTCTGTGAGGAACACTGCCTTACTCTGAGCCTCGCTCAGCTGAGATGACTGTGCCTGTCCTGAGTGAGCCCCTCACTCAGCCGGGGCCCTCCCCTCCAACACTCCCTGCTGTGCCGCGGCCGCTGAGCCCATGGCCACCAGACACAATTGAGAAATTGTTTATTTTAGTAACTGTCTGATCTTTTTCAACTTTGGAGATGGAATAAGTTAAGAATTTGCTATTTTTCCCTCAATGTCCGCTGAATGGGCCCTCTCGTCGTGTAACCAGAGAGAAAGATGGAGTTGAGGTGTGGCCGTCAACATCAGCCAGTGTGGTGGGCCTCCGTCCCCAGGCCTTTAATCCTCATCTTACTGCAACACAACTAAAGCCCCACCGGAAAGCCCGTTCACATCCCCACCACAGAAGCCAGGCCCCCAGAGGCCAGTGAGGGTTCCAGGAGTTCCGGGCTCCACACCCTGAGCGAGGCGACGCATGCCGGGCCCACAAAGCATCCACCCAGCACATCTGACGCCTACTTTCTCCTCTTCTGTCAGTTTTGGACAAGTGACAAAAACCATTCTTTTTCTTCCCTCTCTCTTCTTCTCAACTGTCAAACCAAACCAAAGGGAAGCACAAATTACGGAAATCCTGAGGAAAGAAGCAGGGGGCGGCCCTTCCTGTTCACAGCCAGGTGCCGGTCTGCAGTCCAGCGAGGCCTCGGGCATGGTCAGTGGGCCTCTTGGTAGCACCGAGGGGATGCCACGTGGGCCAGAGGTGACCCTGAACACACAACCACACACGGTCCACCTGCGCTTGGGGCATCTGCCTCTTGGCCCCCCAAACAGCCCCCCCACACCTCTTCCCTCCCGCTGTCTCCAAATCGGACATCCTTTCTAGCTGAGATTTTTATTTTTCCAGATCTGTAGTGTCATGAAGTGATTCCGTCTTTGATTTCCAGCGGCAGACCCAGGTGACTTGGAGTTCGTGCACACCTCTGGCTGGACGGGCCGGAAGCGTGAGGCAGTGCTTGGCGCGGGCCAAGGCCCAGGCGACGGGCTGACCGCAGAGCAGTCTGAGTTGGTTTTTAACTGCCGTCACCTGGTTCTGTTGGGACAGCTCTGCCCTCCTGTAGAGACTGTGCAGCTGGGGCCAGGTAACCAGGTCGGAGGGGCGTCACCCGGGAGCCTTTCTTTCTCTTTTTCTCCCCCCTCTTCGTCCCCCCCCTCAAGCTGCTGTCAGTCCAAGCCATTGGCGTTGTAGTTTTTTCTTTTGTGAATTAAAACCAACATACCAGCAATAGCCTGCTCTCCCCTGAAATCTCTTAACATGCTCTGTTTACATCGGTAAATGCACTTAAGGAAAACAAATTAAAGCTCATTTTAAAGTTAACGGATTTTTTTTTTTACAGCCTATTTCTTGGTTTGAATTTCATCTGTAAAATTAGAGATTGGACTAGATTAAAGTTAATGGATTTTTTATGTCCCCATGTTCCTTGTAGGTACATGGGTATGGCCAAGTGTTGGGTCGAGGGTCCTCAGGAGGCCTGTTACTTAATAGCACAGGCCCGGCCAGTGGGGCCTCTGGACCCGTTCCACTTTGGCGTGCCTTGGCTCTCATCTACTCTAGTGTGCCAGGTTTGTCCCCACCCTAGGTGTAGACAGGAGCAAAGCAGAGGAGGTCAGTTACCCCAAGCTCTTGAGATGAGACTGTGACCAAGACTGACTTGGAAGAAGCTTCCCGAACCCCAGCTCTGCCCTCCCCTCCCCCCAGGAGAGCAGAGGTGTATGCACCCACAGCACCACTGTGGGACACCACGTTCCCTGTTGAACCTGCCCATTCAACATTAGACCCCATCGTAACCCCTCCATTCTCTCGTCTGTCAAGTGCTGCGTTCCAAGCCCCTGTCCTCACCCCAGCATAGCCACGGGCTGATCCTCAGTCCCCTGGTCTGTAAACTAGGCACAAGCCAGCAAGACGGCGCATCTCGGACTGGGAGAGATGCCTAGGAAGCCCTGAGAGGTGAGCTGCCGTCCACATCATGGTCCTCATCCTCATTATTAGCATCACCATTTGTCTTATGCCCTGAGAGGAAAACTCACGCCTCTCTTCACATCTTGTCTCTTTACAGGGCACAAGTCATAGAACTATCTCTCAGCTCTGAGCTGGAAGTAGTTGCCCCATGATGCCCCAATTTTTCCCCCATTGTTCCCGACCAGGTCAGGCTGGGGTCCTTGAACTCCGCAGTCCCCGCCTTAGACCCAGCCTTTTCCTCAGAGAGTTACTAGGACTTCGATGCCGTGGCACGCAGGGAAGTGGCTCCTCAGCTCTTGTCCCCTTGTGCTGGGAGAGATGACACCTCGACTTTGGTTTTATAACGTCTTTATTGAGATGTAATTCACACACGGAACAATCCCCCCACCAAAGTGCAATTAAGCGGTCTTCAGTGTATTCGTAGAGTTGTGTGACTGTCACCACAGTCCATTCTAGAATGTTTTCATCACCCCGTCCCCACGAGCGGTCACTCCTCATGCCCCCCACCCAGCCCCCTGCAACCATTAGTCTTTTGTCTGCATTCGCCTGTTCTGGACATTTCATGTAAAAGAGATACGCTCTGGCCTTTTGTAGTGGGACTCTTTCACTCCGCATGGTTCTCTAGGTCCATCATGTAGCGTGTGTCAGGGCTGCCTTCCTTTTTATGGCTGAGTAACATTCTATTGTGTGCACGGACCATGTTTTCTCAATCTGTTCATCCACTGGGACGTTCAGTTATTTCCACCTTCCGGACACCTGAGCTGTCTGTTCCTCAAGCCTGCCAGGTGTATTCTTACACCAAGCCTTTGCCTTGCTGTTCCCTCTTACGCAAGCCTTTCCCATGTGGGGACATGGGCGGTAACCAAGTCCCTGGGGACTGCAGGCTCCAGCCGGGCAGGGACAGTGCTCATCTTGTCTGCTCCGTCCCCAGCACCTACCACGGTGCCCACAGGTGGGGCTCAGCCAATGTTTGTGGAGTGAATGAATTCATAAATAGAACGAAAGCCTTGTAGGACGACAGGATGGCTGAAAACACGTAAAGCTCAGCTTTGGCAGAGCCTGACTGCCCCACCCCTGCATGTCTGCAGGGCTGAGAAGGCACTGTGGTCTCTACCCCGAGAGCCACCCCACTTGGGGCCTTGAAAGCCTACTCGCCAGCTGAGGCCTCCCGTGAAAAGTACAGAGCTGACACTGGAGCGGCAGGGGCCTTGGAGTCCCAGCCCCATATCCCCCTGCTGGTCCTTTTCCAAAGGTTCCTCTGGGGGCCACCTGTCTGCTCACAGTTTTGAGGACTGTGGTCACCGAGGGGTGGGGGATGATTCTGTTGAGACATTCTCAGGGGAGGACTTCAGTTCGTGTAAGACCACATCCCCCAAGCAGGTCAGGCTTAACAGGGTGGAGCCCTCTGTGGTGGGGGCTAAGGGGGCGGGGCCAGAAGTGGCCTGAGACACCCCATGTTTCTGGAGACTGCACTGCATGCAAATGAGACCAGGCTTTCTAAGGGAGGAGGGTCTCTTGGGCAGGTGCGAGCCCCTCCCCAACTGCCTTGCTCCTTATCATCGGTGCTGGTAGCTGACTCACTGGGCTGTGGAGGGCACTGAGGTCACGCAAGTGGCCCAAGGCGGCCCAGCCTGTGCAGTCTGCAGCCCGAGCTTGCGTCTCCCCAGCCAGGCACAAGAGCAGCAGATTAAGTCACGGTGAAGAGTCCTGATTTTACTCTTAGCTGAGCCCCACGTGCCGCATGCTTGATGGTGGTCACGCCTATCATCATCACGTGATTAAGGAGGGCTGTTATCACGCCCACTTCACAGTTAAGGAAACCGAGGCCCAGAGAGGTTGAGCAAGTCACTCCAGGCTACCCAGTGGGGTGACTACGTAGCAGGTTCCACGTGTCTCCTGCTTGGGCCTCGTGGACCCTCAGACTCCAGACAAGGCCACCCCTCCCCACCCCCGGAGCAGGGGCGGTGAGGTCGCCGACCTTGAGCCTGCAATGGGGGCTATCGAGACTGACTGGCCCAGGGTGATAGGCCCGGGGGGGAGGCCCCCAGCTCAGCCACGAGGATCTGGGCTATTTCTGCCTGAACGGGGAGAAGGAAGTGGTTTTGCCCCTGTGCTAGGGAAGGAGGTGCAGCCCGCACACATCCGGGGCTGCCTGGTCCGTTAGACACAAGTTCCTACACTCATGGCCTACAGTGTGTGTTGGGCTCCCCTAGAATGTTGGAGTTTTTTAAATCAGAAGAAAAAATTGAATACAATAATAATGAATATATAATAATCCAGCCCGGACTCTATCAGTCTAGATGCCAATGCAATCATAAAATATCATCTTAAATGTGGTTTTTTTGGTGTGTTTTGTTTAGTTACAGGGGAAGTCATAATGTGGCCTGTGTACATAATGAGACCCCAGCCTGTCCAGGCTTGACCCTGCCTTAGGCCTTTGCCCGTGCTCTTCCCTCCACCGATAGCCCCCTCTTTTTGCACCCCACGATCAAGTTCACTCCTACCTGCCCCCACGTGCCTCTTCCTCCAGTGGCTTAGCCCTCTCTAGGGGTTCTTGCAACTCCAGACCCTCCTTCCTGACAGGCTGTCTGCTTTGAAGCATTAATCATTTTCTGACTCTTCTTCATTGCTTGCTAGATTATAGATGCCAGGAGGGTGGGGCTTGCACCTCTTGGGGTCCCCCCTCTGTCCCCTGAGGATCTGGCACACAATAGGTGCTCAATAAAGGCTTGTCGTGGGTGAAGCAAGCCTGTCCCTCCCTGCTCAGCAGCGTTGTTGGACCGCGGACAGAGGGCAACCAGGGTTGTCTGGGTCCCGCCCCTGGGGCTCACCTGCTTAAGGAAACAGGAACAGCCTGGGGGCAGCAGCCCCACCCCGCTGACGTGCGGACCCTGAATCGAAACCAAGGCTCCTGCAGGCTCTGAGAACAGCAGTGAGAGAGCCTCGGCAGCGCAGGGGTCTCCCAGGTACGTGCCCGGGTGGCAGTCCCTCAGCCAGCCACACACCCACTTCTGTGCCTGCCCCATGCTGGGTGAGGCCAGGGCTCCAAGAGCCTCGGCTCCATCCCAGATTTCTAGAAGACAGAGCTTGGGAGCCAGGCTGGGCCAGAAGGAGGGACAGGGTGGTAGAGACCAGAAAAGCAGGAGGAATTTTCAGTGGGAGCTGACCATTGAAAACTGGAGCTGGGGCTGGGGGAAGGGCGTTCCTGTCAGGGAAACAGCACGGGCAAAGGTGTGGAGGGAAAGAGAGCTTGGTCAGTTTGGAGTGGAGCAAGGATGTCCTGAGGGCTAGAGTGCGGGGGACAAGGAGATGGGGGAGGCCCCAATGTCAGGGTCAGGAGGCTGAAACCTAGTACAGATTCATTTATCCCTGGATAGTTATTCATCAGCAGACAGCCCTGCACCCTCGTCTGTGCCTGCCCAGCATCAGGTAGTGCTGGGGACCCAGAAAAATCCAAAAGGACCTTGCCCTGGGCCCGGTCTCTGGGAGCCCTTTGTATGGGGTAGACAGGGCCAGACACAGTGCTTTCTGATAGTAAATGCCTGGGGGCACTCACCCAGGCCTGTGAGCTTCCCACAGCCATCTCCCCTTGCCAAACCAATGTGACAACAGGACTGACCCCTGTGGTTCTTATGATTGCAAGCTGCCCATCAGCCATAACCATCTGGAAACTCTGAAGAACAATCTCTTACTTACCAGCCCTGGTGTGCACGCCAGGGGCACACAACCAGGTTGCCGAGAGAGACAAAGCCAGCGCACATGGCCCCGGGGTTCTGCTTTTATTAACGTTGAGGGTGGGGAGCTAGGGTTTTGGGGCTTACTCCTTATTGGTGAATATAAAACATAAGAGCAGGAATTTAAAGCATGGGAAGAGAGAAAAAGAAAGGAAAGAAAAGAAAAGAAAAAAGAAAGAAGGGGGAAAAGTGATCCAGATGGCCAGTTATCTAAATCAACCAGGATGTCTAAAACAGAGGAGCCTCATGGTGGGGGAGTGGGGGCGGGGAGGGGGACGTGCATGGAGAGCATCCTGGCCCTTTATCTAGTGGCGTGGCTGGCAATGTGTTTATTCACGATAGACTTCATTGAGTTAAAGCGGATGACTTGGCAGTCAAAGCTTAAGTCAGGCACTTGCATTAGGAAAAGAAAAAGCCAACTGTCAGGGCTAGCACTACACACAGACACTTGAGCTCCACGAGGCAAGGCTAGGCAAAACTTAGGCAAGAACAGAGGGGAAAATGGGAGATAGAGAAGGGGGCCAAGGCTTTGTCAAGGGGAAGAGACAGGAAAGCTGCCTGGAGGAGAGGATGTTTTTGCTGGGTCTTGAAGGATAAATAGGAGTTCTCCCAGGTAGAAAAAAGAACAACCCTGTATACATTACCCCAGGCTAGGACATTACTGGATTCATGAATATTTATTATCCACACAGAGTGTATAGTTCTGAACCAACTGTACCTTCCCAGGTAAATATCGTCATATCCCCAAACTACAGATGAAACCAAAGGCACAGAGATATTAAGTGACTTACCCAAGGTCACACAGCAGCTACGTGGGGGAGCTGGGGCTGGAACCCAGGCTATCTGTCTCTGATTCCAGGTTCTTGATTGCTTTGTCACCCTGCTTTATTATATATTTCTTTTTTTTTTAAGATTTTATTTATTTATTTGACAGAGAGACAGCCAGCAAGAGAGGGAACACAAGCAGGGGGAGTGGGAGAGGAAGAAGCAGGCTCCCAGTGGAGGAGCCTGATGTGGGGCTCGATCCCAGAATGCCGGGATCATGCCCTGAGCCGAAGGCAGACACTTAACGACTGCGCTACCCAGGCGCCCTATTATATATTTCTTAAGCGATCTCTTTAATTTTACTCGTCCCAGAATGCCTTTGGGCCTCTCCCCAGGGGGTGTGCTCAGCATCTGTCTTCTGGCAGAAGAAAGTCAATATTGACCGGGTTAGTCAATATGTCCCCACCCTCTGGAAACAGCACAGTAACAGTGACCTTCTGCAATATTGAAACATCAGATAGGGCCAGTGTAGGGGGTGGGCCAGGTTAGGGACAGAATTAAGAGTGACCGTGAAGGGTCATGAGCCGACCACCCAGCAGGGCATGACCCTGTTGCTGATTTTGCATTGATTTGAGACTCTTATAAATCAGTACTATTATTTTTCTTCAGCTCCTTGTCATTGGCTCACAAAATCCAGTGTTACCTTGAGCTTAAAACTATCGAAACTCATATGAATTGATGATGCACCTGGCAGGTTACAGGTGCCACTTCAGTGGCCACCAGACATGACCATGTTGGGAGCAAAGGGTGTTACTTGGGGCCACATCTCTCTAGTGTTTCTTCACTTACCATTTTGCCATGTCCACATCCCTCCTGGGACATTGATATTTATTTAAATAAAGTCAGTTCTTAAAAATATATATATTTATTTGAGAGAGAGAGCATGTGCACGAGCAGGAAGGGCAGAGGGACAGGGAGAGAGACTCTCAAGCCGACTCCATGCTGAGCTCGGACCCCAGTGCAGAGCTTGATCTCAGGACCGTGAAATCACAACCTGAGCCAAAACCAAGAGTCGGACGCTTAACCGACTGTGCCACCCAGGCACCCCTCAGTAAAGTCAGTTTTTAAGCTTAAATGCATATACTTATAAAGGGAGCTTTCTAACACTTGCAGTAATGGTATAACAAGAATAAAAGGACAGGGAAAAATTCCTGGGGGATTTTTAGAAGGAGCCAATGAATGAATGCATAGTAGGTGCTCAAGAAACACAAGCCAGTTTCAAGCCCTTCGCTCTGGCCAGCCTGGAGGGCTTATCCGAGGAGGAGGCACAATGAGCTGTAAGAACAGAGCAAAGTACAGGAGGTGGACCAGGCTTGACTCTCTCTCCTCCCTCCATCTGCCAGGTAACCGGTCCCCAGGAAGCCATGACAGAAGCGGGAAGGCTGCCCCCACCATTGCCCCCACGACTGGACTGGTTTGTGCAGACGCAGGTGGCTCAGCTTGCCCAAGAAGGGGTCCCTGCATGGTTCCACGGTGCCATCTCGAGAGAGTAAGGACACACACACACACACCTTCCACCCTGACCTCCACCCTCTTTCCTTGTCTGCCCCCACCCTCGGCAGATTTTCTGTAGAATTCTGGGCTCAGCTTGGCTTGGTGAAAAGAGCTCTGAAGTCCCAGGCAGGAGTGGACTCATTGTGTGCCCAGGGCCAGTTACTTCCCATCCCTGGACCTCAGCTTTCTCTATACAAATAGCCACCAGACCAGCACTGCCAGGGACCCATCTCCCAAGGCCAGGCATCTGCAATCAGTGATGGCAGAATGCAGCCTCTGAATCCTTACCACAGTGTCCCAAACGGCTGCTCTCAATCCTTCAGGGGCATGACCTACATGCACGTTCTGCATCGGACTGAGTTCTGAGGACGTGAACAAACTCACCTCCTTAGTCACTCACTTGGTTCTAAATGAACGAAGAGAAGACTGTCTATGGCCACGGTTAGCATGTAGGGACATTGAGAGAACGTTGTAAAACCCACAGAGAGGGTGAATCAGCCACTGTCTCTGAGTTCTGGGGGGGGGGCGCCCCTAAGAACATAGTGTGAGTCGCACGTTGCAATTTTAAAGTTTTTAGTAGCTGCGTCAAAAGGAGTAAAAAGAAACAGGCGGAATTAATTTTAATCCTCTTCTCTTCAACCCAGTGTATCCGGGATATTATCACTTCAACATGAGTACTAAAATCTCATTCGTGAGACAGTATACGTTCCTTTATTTTGTACTAAGTCTTCAAACTCTGGCATCGTACACCAAAAGCACATCTTGACTCTGACCAGCCACATGTTAAGTGCTCAGTAGCCACACATGGTCAGTGGCTTCTGGAGTAGACAACTCGGGTCCCAAGTCTCCCCATCTTGTCCCGTGGAAGGCCACCTTCCTCTCTGTGAACCCATGATAATAGCAGTAATGATGATAGTGAATACTGGTAATAATTTGGTGAGCAGTACGAGGGTATTTCAGGCATGATGAAGGCAGGAAGGGGCTGAGGGGGAGAGGAGAAGGTCTGTCCTGGGGTCAAGGTCATCAGAGGCCTTTTGCCACTGACGGGAACACCCCCGTGTCTGAACATCTCAAGGTCTGAAACAGCAGCAACAACGAAGGGTTTTAGGTTTGTTCAGTCCTGGGATGACGGGGGCACCAGGAGTCCGGCCAGTACGCCGGGCCGCTGGACCGCAGCCATCTCCCTCCTGTGTGTGTCCTTCCAGGGATGCCAAGAATTTGCTGCAGTTACGGCCACCGGGATCCTTTCTCATTAGAGTGAGTCACAGCCACGTGGGCTACACACTGTCCTACAAGTAAGGCCCGGGCTAGGGGCCAGGGAAGGGGCAGGAAGGCTCCAGGGCTTCCTGGGAAGGGGCAAGGGGTGCTTCATACCACAACTGCTCAGAAAGCAACTGGTGTAAAATTCTGGCCAGATCTGGCTGCAGTGAGCCGCTTCAGGTCCAGCTGTAACCAGCAGATGGGGGCTTGGTGATAACAGCCTGTGTGTCTGAGAACAGGGGCTACTGGGAGCCCAAGAGTGGCTACTGCCCTCCCCTAACCACCCCTCCCCCTTCAACCATCTCCTTGGCAACTCTCTGACTCCACCCGGAGAGACGTGTTAGGGAAACTCGGGGCAGTCCAGCTCCTTAAGGCCTCAAAACCTGGTTGGGCATCTCACAGCATTCAGCAACACAAACTAATTTTCAAAAGGATTCCAGGCCAAAGAAATAAAAAAAAAAATCTGATGGCTCCACTGCAGTTACCCACCGTGGGAAAAGCTTAGGCCCTGAGTCACGCAGGCAAAGGCTTGGCTCTGCCACTTACATGCTGTGTGACCATGCACAAGTTACTCAACCTATCTGTGCCTCCCCCAAAATCCTCATCTCTAATAGAGAAATGCTAAAATTAATTCAGACTCTTGTTGTGAAAATTAAATAAGATATCCTAAGCACATACTAGGCCGTTACTAAATGCATCCATTCATGCACAGAGTGTTTATTGAGGACCTGCTGTGTGCTAGGCGCACAGACTTAGCCTGGGGCCTGACTCAAGTTTTACACTCTCATCACTTCTATTGATCGTTTGGCCCTAGCTAGGTACGAGCTAAGCTTTGATCTGCACTAGCTTATTTCGTTTTCATGAGAATCCCGAGGTCAGCCTTAGTAACCCCACGTTATCAATGGGGAAACTGAGGCACAGTGTCGTTAGTCGCCCACCAAGTGTCACATGGCTAAAAAGTGCAGAAGGCTATTGGAATCTGAACAGTGGGGCTGCAGCCTTGATGCCGCCGGCTCGAGGGCAGGGGGATGGGGCCGAACTGAGGAGGAATAGGATTTCCTAGCCCTGCAGTGTCGCCACAGGGCGCAAAGCTGCTGCCGCCACTTCATGGTGAAGCTTTTGGATGATGGGAGCTTCGTGATCCCGGGGGAGGAGAAGGCCCATGCCTCGCTGGACGCCCTGGTCACCTTCCACCAGCAGCAGCCTGTGCGGCCACACGGGGACCTGCTGACTCAGCCCTGTGGGCAGGTGAGCGTGGGGACCCCAGTGAGCCACAGCATCCTCACGGGGGCCAAGCCCCCAGACTCATTTTGTTCCCACGCTCCCCATTCAGCCTGTTGTGATTCTGTCACTGTTGTGGTCCCTGCCCTCCCCCGGCCCCACCCCTCCTGGTCCTCCTTCCCTGCCTTACCCCAGCCCCCCAGGCTAATTTTTTACAAGGGTTCATTTGTGGGGGATCAACCTTGGCTGATCTATAGGAATAGAGTATCTCCTTATAAGGCTCGTGGCAGCTGGGGGGGCGGGGAGGAGGGGAGAGACACCCCCCCCGGGGAGGGAGGGAGGGGGGTCCTAGCCCTCAGAAGCTACTATGGGAGGGGCATGTTTCCATACAAGGTTTGTGGGCAAGGCAGCTCCCTGAACCCCACCTGCTAGGGCTCGTCTGGGACCTTGGGGTCCTCCTCCTCCTCGGGGCTGAGATGTAGGTTCCCTCCGCCCCACAGAAGGATCCAGCGAACTCAGATTATGAGGATCTCTTCCTTTACTCCAGTGCATTGACTGAGGAAGTCGCCAGCCCCGCCTACATCCCCAAGGAACATCAGAATCCTTCCTACTATCCCAGGGCGGCCCCCCAGGAGGTACGTGAGGGAAAGCTGGCACCTCCAGTACGGGGTGGGGGAGCAGAGGTGGCCAACAGCTGCCAGAGGAGACTCTCTAGAGTGAAAATCAGATCCTATAGCTCCAAGTATAAAACCTTCCCATGATTTTTGAAGATACTACGATTAAAATCCCAACCGTGACCTCAGCTACTCCTTGTGCTCAGCACCAGTCCAGCTCCAGCCCCTCTGCTATCCTTGCCCTTGTTCAGCTACATCAAGCTAACCTCAGGACCTTTGCATGTGCTGGTCCCACCTCAAGAACTTTGCACGTGTTGATGCCACCCACCTCAGGGCCTTTGCACATGCTGTGTGTGCTGTGTCCCCAGATTTCCTATGCCTGGCTTCTTTCTTTAATTCTTCAAGTGTCTCCCTCCCCAGACTCCAGACTGAAAGTGTCCCCTCTGCATTCTCCATCACCTCATCCTGTTTATTCACTGCAGAGCACTCCTCACAATTTAAAGAGTCTTTTTGTGGGTTAAAAGTTTATTTGTGGGTTTTCATGTTTCCTGTCTGCCTCCCCTATCAGACTGTGAGCTCTGGGAGACCTGGGAATCTGTCTGGCTTGTTCACCCTATCTTGTTCTTCTGTCTGCCTCTCCTCCCCTCAGAGAAGACCTGGCACAGAGCAAGTGCTCAACTAATGAATCTGTGAAGTAGATGAATGAATAAATTAATGAATCCCACCTTCTCAGGGCTGATTAGACCCTCAGGAATCTCTAGGCTAAGTGTCCTTCATGCCCCCCACATGGCAGGAACGTTCTGACAATAGTGGAAATGAAACAGGGTGGTAGGATGAACATCAGTGGGTGTGGGGCTAAGGGGTGAAGGGAACAGTCGGGGAAGACCTCCTGGAGGAGGTGGCATAGACCCGGGACACGTAGGATAAGGAGGGGTCAGCCACATGCAGAGATGCAGGGAGGGCGTTTCAGGCAGAGAAAAGAGCACATGCAAAGGCCCTGAGGCTCAGTGTATTTCGAAAACAAAAGAACAACCAAAGCCAATGTGTGGATGGAGTGGGGTGAGTGGAAGGGAGGACACCGGGAGGTAAGGGGCCAGGATCAGCAGGAGCCAATCATGCGGGGCCTCGGGGCTGGGGGCGAGCTGGCATTCTATTCCAGGTTTGCAGGGGGAGTTGCCATGAGAGAGCCTGTGGCTGCCAGCTGCAGAAGGGGCTGCCTGGCAGCAGTGGTGGAGGTGGCAGGACTGTCCCAGTGGGAGGGACCAGAAAAGGATCTCTGGGTGTGGAGCAAGATGAAGCTATTTGGGACATTTTAGAAGGGAGCCTGCTGATGGCTTGGAGGTGGAGGGTGAGGGGAAGCGAGATGTTGTGTTTTGAGTCCCTGGGAGGGGATCCCAGGATGTGCCCCTGGGGGAGCAGAGAAGTGGGATGGGAGAGGGCAGCCCATGGAGGGTGTGTTAGGGAGCAAGCTCCCCTATGGGCAGCCAGGGCTTGGTCTCCCTCAGGGAGGCTGGGTCTCTACATGGGACATGCGCTTTAGTTATCCCACCTTAGGGGTGAGGAGTTGGGCTATCGATCCTCCATCTTCCATTAGCCCTTGGTCAAGTGCCATTCCTGGGAGATTTTAATTCTCTGGCACTTCTGGCCTGCCATGGGGCCAAAGAAGGACCCCAGGCAGAGTCCCCACTGCTGGCATGTGGGAATGGAGCTGGGGGCACTGAATGCTCAGGGCAAAGGGATACGGATGGGGCATTGTCAGCATCTGCCACAATTGTCACCTGAACAACCAAGTAGATTGGGGCCCGAGGGGCATCTGGCCTGCTTCTGTATGGCCCACGAGCTAAGCATGGCTTTTATGTTTTTGAGCGGTTGAAAAAAATAAAAGTAGTATTTCATGACAAATTTCCACGTCCATAAAGTTTTATTGGAATGCAGGCACACCCACTCGCTGATGTATGATCTCTGTTGCCCTTTATGAAAAGAGTTTGCCAATCCCTGGGGGAGATAGTGAAGCCGTTTATGGGGATGGGAATGACGGGGCATGGGATTGAGTATGGGGGCTCACCTGGGGTCCTTCTCACCCCCCAGATGTCTGAGTGGGACCTATGTCCCAACGTCCAGGGCATTCAGAGTCTTGGTGGGCAGGATGGCCCCAGGTCTCACCCGCTCTTGGTTTCAGACCTCAGCGAGCCCGAAGGGAAGGAAGCCACAAGGAGAGATGGACAGAGCTTCCACGGAGGAAGCCACTTCCTCCTGGCCCCCAAAAGCTCCTCTTGAGAAGGCCTGCCGGAAACTCTGGAGGAACCTCAAGGCACTCCCCCAGACGGGCAAGAGGGTCCAGCAGCAGCTGACATCCCACCTGACATCTACAAACTTGTCATCGCTCTGGAATGCTGGGCCACCAGTAGTGACACACGGCCCGGGGGCCAGGCCAGGTGACACACACTGGGAAGATAATGTCGACACAGGCCGCTCTGTGGCCACGTCCCTTGCAAGCCCCTCGCAGCCCCAGGATCTGAGAGACAGAACTGACCCCTCCAGGAGGGTCTCAAGATTGGCCAGCTGGAGCGAGGCGACCCCTAGGGTCAAGGATTGGCCCCAGGCGGTAGTGAGGGCCCTATCCTCAAAAGTGTCCAAACCAGAGACAAAGGATTTGGCAGAACCCCAGAAGGACTGGCTCCCCGAGGAGTACCGCCCGCCGCCACCCTTTGCCCCTGGGTACTGCTAGAGAAGAGCTTTGCCCTGGCTCTGGGGGCTCTCACACTGGACACCTCGTGGTCTACCCACTGGACCTCAGGAACCTGAGGAACGTAATAAAAGACATTGCTTGGGTCTGGTCCTGCAGTTGCCAATGGGGTGACTTGGTTGTTTGAATAATAATAATTATGAGTGACAGCAAGGGTCTAGGGCACCTACTGTGTGCCAGGCCCCATGCCAAAGCCTCCAAGTTCATTATTTCTGTTACGCCTCTGAGCAGGCCCAGCAGGTAGGCTCATGCTGCATACTTTAAAGAAGAGACTAAGGGTCAGAGAGGAGGAAAGGCATGGCCAAGGTCACCCAGCTACAGGGGGTCAGTGCGAGAATTTGAAACCCAGTCAGTTGGAGCCCTTTCCCCACATCCTCTGCACCTGGCTCAATGCTAAGTACATCCTCGCCTATAAACAGCTGTTCACACCTTCCTCCTGGGGTTCTCGTGCAGATGAAGGAGGTCAGAGTTGGAGAGGGTTTGGCACACAGTACACACTCCCAACACCAATGTCAGCTTTAGAAGAAGCACATGAGCCCCTTTCCTTTAAAGAAGGAGACAGACAGCCCAGGATCATGGTTAGCAGTGGGCCCTGGAGGAAATCCCAGGTCACAGGGCTGTGTGACCTCAGGCAAGTCACTAGACATCTCTGGGCTTGTTTCCTCACCTGGAAAATGGGGAGAAGAGCAGTCCCTCTTTCTCAGGATGAACCAACAGGATGCACATAAAACCTAAGGCTTTGGCTCACAGTAGGTGCTTAATAGGTGGAGGTTAGGGTGGGAGTGGCGCCCTAGAAGTGACACACAGTGGAGGTGTCTGGGAAGGTGCCTGGGGGCTAGTCGCGATTGCAGGAATGACCACACCCTGGACTGACTGGGGCTATAGATGCGCCCCAGGACGACCGCAGGTGGAG
Source organism: Ailuropoda melanoleuca (assembly GCF_002007445.2). Classification (NCBI taxonomy): domain Eukaryota; kingdom Metazoa; phylum Chordata; class Mammalia; order Carnivora; family Ursidae; genus Ailuropoda; species Ailuropoda melanoleuca. The sequence goes on from NC_048221.1 coordinate 11,779,495, forward strand.
TGGGTGTGGGGCTTCTCAAATCCAAAGGTGTCGATGTCTGGGATCTGGAGAGAGGTGGGCCTGGGTTCAGGGCAGCCTTTGCAGATGACTTGAAGTGTGGGCTTGGGAAAAGCACTCTGTTCCCTCTGAACGAAGTGTGATTGCTTCTCAGTCGACCCTGCTGGGATGCCATAGGCAGCTAATGCAATGGCTGAGAGACAGGTGCTTCGTAAACTGTAAATTACGGTGCCAGCCTCAGCGAATGATAGTGCTGCCACCTCCGTCAGAGGCCTCCTGTGGCTGTTCTAATGAGTGAGCAAGGAGCTAAAGCTTTGGTCTCCTTGAGGAGCTCCAGGATTGGGGGGAAAGAGGGAGCTTGAGAGGTTGGGGGTAGGGTTCAGCCTTGGGAGGCCCGGGGGTGTGATCACAGGGGCCTGATTTCCGCATCTGGTCTCTGCCCACCAAAACTCACAGCCACAAGGCACTTCCAGCCCTCATGGTGGACAGAGATCTCGAAGTCAGCGACTTCCATGTACAGATGGGGAGATCACGGCTCACAGAGGGCGCAGCCACACCCAGGGTCACACAGTGAGGGCAGAGATGAGATCCCAGGCTTCCTCTCTCTCATCCGGCAGGTTTAAGGTGAAACACGTGTCCTCCAAGCAGATGTGACTCAGTGATGTGTTTATTCCCAGAACACAGGGAGACCGGATTCCACAGCGGAGTGAGGGGTCACCCCGTCCTCCTCTGACCCGGCTTCTCCTCCGTGGGGCACTCAGATGCGAATGTGGAAGGTGCTGTGTGCAGAGAGAAATGGAGTCAGTCATCAGGCAGAGAGGGTGGCCCTCCTTCGTTCCCCCCAGCCGAACTCTCCCGCAAGGAATCCCTGAGACAGGCAAGGAACCATAGGGGGAGATGGATCCCCTCAAGAACCCCAGACCGTGCCCCCCCCGACTCCCACAGGGGTGGAAAGCACACCTCTCTGGATTGGAGTTGACATTCCAGCTCTGCCCCAGACTTGCCGTGGGACTCTAAGTGAGTGGCTACCCCTTCCTGGGCTTCAGTTTACTCCTCCGTAAAATGGGGATAATAGCCATCCCTCCTGCATGGGGCTGATATGAGGGCTAAGGGGGGAAATGCGCAGAGGGCTGACGCACAGAGGTGCTGTCCTCAGTAGGGTTCATTCAGTTGTCATTATTTGTGTCTCTGTCTGCTAGGAGACCAGCCGTGCTTCTCCAGGTAGAGGAGAGGGGCCCTCTGTGCATGTCAGGACGCCACCCATAATAATAGCCACGACAGCAAACCCAGCACACAGATCCTGAGCACCTACTTTGTGCCAGGCACTGCTCTAAAGTTTTTCCATGTGCTAACTCAGGGGTCAGCCCACTTTTCCGTGAAAAGCCAACCAAATAGTTGATATTTCCAACCTTGGGCAAGGACTCAGCAGGCGTGGCCAATACATACACAAGCAGGCCTGGCTATGTGCCAATAAAACCATTGATGGACACGGAAATTTGAATTTCATAACCATTTCATGTGTCATGGAGTATTATTAGTCTTTAATCTTTCCCCACCATTTAAGAAATGTAAATACCATTCTTAGCTCACAGGAGGTACAAAAACAGGTGGCTGGCCACCCCATGTATTAATTTGCTATCGGCCCTACTGTGGGGGCTCTGCTTCTCCCCAGGACTGCCAAGTACAGTTGTACACTCTGTTCATTGCAAAATGTTTGGACAAGAGAGGGCTGAAGAGCAGTCACGTTCCATTCACCCAAAGAGCTGCATTCACCCAAGGGCTCCCCAGTTATCCCCATCTTAAAGATGCAGGGACTGAAGCCAGGGAGGCTGGGAAAATTCTCTAAGGTCACGAATGAATGGAGGAAATTTCACAAATGGAGTCTGCGAACTAGTTCCATAGCAGCCCCTCTCGGACGAGGACATGGATTGTGCAAAGTGGCGAGGAGTGGCACACCTGAGGAAGTCGGGTGCCCGCAGGATCATGTTCTGGAAGTCTTCCAGGGAGAGCCGCCCATCATGGTCACCATCGGCCTCATCTAGCACCTTCTCGCACACCAGGCTCACCTCCTCAGCGCTCAGCTCCCCCCGCGTCAGCTTGGTCACTGTCTGCTCCAGGTCCCACGCACAGATGTAGCCGTCATTGTTAAAGTCTGAGCGGTGGCATGGAGGGGATGTGGGGTAGGGGCACAGCTGGGGGCAGGCAGGCTGGGCCTCTTGCCCCCATGTTACAGAGGAGGAAACTGAGGCACTGGAGAGAACCCAAGACCCTGGGGTAAGAGCTGGGTCCTGCTTCGGAATTGAGCAGAGTCCCACTGGGAGCTTACTCATTCACTTGACAAGTATTTATTGAGCACCTACTATGTGCCAGTCACATGTGACTGTTTTTCATCTACTCAACAAGGATTTAGGGAGTGCCTACTATGTTCTAGGCACTGTGATAAGGTTTCGTTCATTTGACAAGTTTTTAGTGAGCACCTACTGTGTGCTAGGCGCTGTGATAAACTTTCATTCATTCATTCAGTCAACAAGTATTTATTGAGCACCTCCTTTTTTGCCAAGCATGGGAGAGAGATGGGGAAGAAAACAGATACTGTTGCTGCCCTTGGGTCTCATCAGAGATAAATCAGTAAGAAATGAGCAAGTTCTGAACAGAAATTGAGCAGCACTGCTCCGAGATGGGAGAGAACTAGGATGTGGGGTGGAGAGTGATTGAAGGTAGAAGATGCTTTCGACCTAGACTTCAAGGGGAGCAGGAGTCACGGGAACAGTATTCCAGGCGGAGGAACAGCAGACACAAAGGCCTGGAGGAGGAAGAGTTTGGCGTGCCGGAGGAAGAGGGAGGCCAGTGTGGCTGGAAAGGAGTAAGTACTGGGATGAGGTCAGCAAGTACCAAGGTGGGGTGCAGGACAGGGTCAAGCAGGGCCTCAAAGCCCCCGGGGAGACATCTGTGACGGCAGGGCAGCCCCTGGCCCCAGGCCTGGTTTCGTTCCCTCTCTCATCCCACCCCCGAGCCCTGCACGCACCATAAATTTTAAAAGCATAGTAGGCTTTGAGATCGCGGGGAGCCATTTCGCTCATCACGGAAAACATGTCCAGGAAGTTGTCCAAGGTCATGTGCCCATCCCCGTCCTCAGAGAACACCTGGGCAATCCTCTGGCGGAACGGGTTGTCCTGGGGACAGGAAGCAGGGAGGCCACCCCTGACCGGGAACTCAGGGCTCCATATGGAATCGCTCTCAGCACCCACCTTCCTGAAACCTCCAAGTACCCCCACCTTAAAATTTCCTCCCACCCAGGATCGCCAGGACAGGACTTCAGGCAACTCTTCTCTCTGCCCCCGTGGTCTGGGCGGCCTTCACCCCACTTCGGGCTCCAGATGCACCCACGTGACCTGGCTGAGGCCAATCAGAGATGCTATGATCGGCAACCATGATTGGCTCTGGGGTAGGCAGGGTGACTCAAACTGGCCAATCAGGGGCTGCCCTGAAAGACGTCGCTGGAGGGAACTGCTCTCTGCTGGTTGCAGAGCTGGCAGGAGGAATTTGGGACCGCTAGGGCTTCTCTTCACTACCTCAAGCGGACAGGCTGCCTGAGACTGAAGCCCCTTTCCTGGAGGAGCTGAGAGATGGAGGGAGACTCTGACCACATCCACAGAAACCCTGGTTCCAGCTGTACCTGGCGCTAGCTCTGCCCCTGGAGTTTTTCCTCCTGTGTTCCAATACATTTTGTCCCTCTCCAATGAAGTTTCTGTCCCTTATAATAAAATGATCTTTCCTCACTCACCTCACAAGTCCCCTTAGGCAACACAAACTATGTGACAAACATCCAGCCGAGAACTTGCTTTTTTAGTGGCTCCTGCTGTGAAAAGCAGAACTCACATTCCCTGAGTACTTGCCATGCAGTAGGCCCTGTGCCAAGCCCTTTACCTCCATTACCCCATCCCGTCATTCCAACAACCCCGAGTTTGAATCCTGTCTCTGTCACATCCTAGCTGTGTGACCATGACTAAGTGTCTTAACCTCTCTGAACCTGACTTCTTTCATCTGTAAAATGCATCCACTTCATAGGAATGCAGCTGGGGACCTCCCTACTATTTTCCCCTGCTGCCCCATGTATACCTTCAGCTCGGGCATGCTGCCGATGAGCTCGTAGGGCACCTTCACATCAGGACAGCTGGTATAGTCGAGGGGGACAAGCTGGGGAGCCAAGTCCTGGTAGCGATAGAAGAGCCTGGTGTGGGGAGGGAAATACCGGCAAGGGCTGGGAGATGGGATGGGGAGAACTTGTCCCCTTTCTCTCATTCTTGCAGCTGCTCCTACACACGGAAGGATCGTGGGTCCCCAAGAGTCATCAGCTCTGGGCTCAGTCCTCAAGCATATAGAGCCAAACACAGGCACGTCTACCCGCTGGGGACTGGGCCAAAGTGGTAAGAGGGCCCCAGAGCTAGGGGAGACTCAAGTAGGAACACTGGTACTGGGCTTTGAAGAAGGAGTAAGGAGCTGACCAGGCAGGTGGGGACAGTGAAAGAGTGTGCTTAAGGTGAGATCATGTCACATCAAACATTCAGAGAATCTGAGTGAATCTATGAATCTCTGGATATCATCCCATTGTTGACCTCTGACCCCAAAGACCCCCCATTCTCACATTTTCCTTCTCTTGCCCCATAATAAGAGCATTCCCTAAATTGGGCGGGGCAGAGACAAAAGGCCAATATTCAGGATTTTTTAAATGCATGCAAGGCAGTTTGCAAAACTCCAAATTCCACCGACACTACCTAAATGGTGAGGCCACCTCTCCACTCCAATGCCCTCACCCGCTGACACCCTATCTTCACTGGGGGCATGAGAAGCAGCAGCGTTGTAGAGAGCATCCTTGGTGAGTCAGAGGTCCCCAAGCAGCTAGGGGCTGTTTCTGAAGGAGACGGGAGCCCCTGGGTCGTATGATGGCTAGGAACTCAAGGAGGGGGTATCTGGAATTTCAGTCCTGACCACACAGGTCCCTGTTCAGGCCTCCTCAGGGAACAGCCTGGGTTTGGGCTTCTGTGTGGCCTTGAGCACGTCCCTCTTCCCCTCTGAGCTTCCGTTACTCTGCTAACAAACGAGAGGCTCAGGGTGAACGAAATGTCAGCCCTCAAACTCCTTGGAGCTCTGCCCATCTGCAGAGCTGGGGTCAGCCTCCCCTATCCAAGCCTCAGTTTCCCCATCAGTAATCTGATCGTGATGGCCAGGGTGACCCTACGAGCTGTCCTCACCCAGACAATGGGGCTCACTGGTGAAAGGTGTGCCCATCAATAATGGATATCCCGTGCCCACACAATTGGGGCCTTGGCCCCTATCACTCTGTATCTGAACCCCGGCCAGCTTGGGTTTCACAGCTCCAAGTTCATGGGTCGGGGCCTCTGGACAATGGCTCCACGGGCTGAGGAGCAACGTGGGATACCCATCTATGCCTCTCTCAATCATGCCAGCGACCTGCAGCGGCCTCAGCCTGCCTTCCCGCACCCTTACCTTGATGCCACCCCCGCAACCCAGGGCTGACTCTAGCCTCTGCCCCCAGGTGCCCAGCCTCCAGTCCCAGCCTCTTCACACTGGCTTCAGGGGGATCTTTCTAACATGCTGATCTGTCCCTCCCCCCACCCCTGCTCACATCCTCTCCATGGCTCCGCACAACCCTTGGGAGAAAGCCCAAGCTAATCAACCTAGAGACTGTGACAATATGACAAGATGTGGCTTCTCAGCGTCCCCGTCTCTGCCTCCATCCACTGACCATGCCCGTAATCCTTCCCTTTGTGTTTTAACCACCGTGAGGCACCTAGACCTGTCCCATGGCGAATACCCTCCAGCAACGGATAGAAAGTTGTTCCCAGGTCTCCCCCCCTTTCTCCCCAGACTAACCTCATGATTTCCTTTCTTGTGAAGAAGGTGCAGTCCTGCGGAGAGAGAGGTTGGCTTGGCCCAGAGCCTGCCTCAGGGGCCTCCTTCCTCTCCCTCCCACTGCACGCCCATCCCTGCCTGATGCTGCACACAGAGCTGCACCAGGAACCCTTGCTGACTGCACACCCGGGACAAATGATGCTGCCCCCACTTCCCAGGCCGGGAAACCAAGGCTGCCGAACCTCCTGTGGGCCCAGCCCATCACCCCTACCTGATATGCTTCCAGCTGCTCATGAGTGAAGACTGTCTGCTTGTTGCCCATGGTGAAGACCACTGCCAGGACTCTGGAACTAGCTCCCAAAGCCCCAAGTCTCCTCAGGACCACACAGGTTGTCAGGCTGCTGCACACCAGCGTCTGGGCAAATCTCCCTGCCCTGGCTGTCACCTGCCCACCCGCCCTATCACCCCCAGCCTGGTGAGATCAAGTTACAGCCAAGCTCTCTGGGCAACAGCCTGAGTATGTCCATGGCCACCAGAACAAGAAGGACTGTAGGAAGTCATGGAACAGCAGACCACATCTGCCACAACTGGGTGAGGCTGGGGGTATGGATCCCCTTCCAGAGACAGGCCGGGTGATGGAGAGACTGCAAGCATATCCCAGCTCAAATGCTAGCTCTCCACCTACTAGCTATGTGCCTTAGACAAGTCACCTGACCTCTCTAAGCCTCACTGGTAGGATGGAAGTTATATTAGTACCTAATTCTTCAAGTCATCCTGAAGATCTAATGAGATCATTAATGCAACCAAAAAATTTTTTTTGACAATTGGGCATAAGTTTTAGACACTGGGAATATAATAACTGGGTGAACAAGCTAAATGAGGTTCCCCCGATGTGCACTCCCCAGAGATGATGATGATGATGGTGATGGTGATGTTATGGCTTAAGAAAAGTGATCCAAGGTATAAGAGAAACAGTTGGTTAAATAATACCAAACAGAATTCTTTATTGCAAGACTTGTCAGAGCCTTTAGCATGCTAATGTTCACCTTGCAGCCTCAATGGGTACATACAACGTAGCAGCTGCCAACCTTATTAAGACCTAGAATCCTTTTGCGCAGAACACCTGGGAGTCAAAAGTCCTTAACCTGGTGCTCCATGCTTTTCTTGCTCTGTGTCTCTCCTGTCTCTCCCTTTCTTCTCCTGCTCAGCCTTTTCCACTGTCACACCCCAGCCCCCCTGAACTGCTCTTGGATCATCCCCTTCCCTCTTCCCCACTCTCTGGACTATTACAGTTCCTCCAAGTCTCATCAACTCTCCTCTGCCCCAGGGTGTGAAGCCATCTTATAGAATATGACTGTGATCAGGCTTTAAAGACCCCGTAGGATGATTAAACAAACAAACAAACAAACAAACAAACAAACCCCAAAACCTGACAATATTGAGTGCTGGAGAGGATGTGGGGCAATGAACTCTTATTAATTGCTGGTGGTGATGCAAGATAGATCGGCCACTCTGGAAAACGGATCAGAACTTCCCTGTAGTTAAAAACACACTGGACCCATGACTCGGCCATCCTGAGTAGTTACCCAAGGGAGATGAAAAGATCTATGGGCGCACGAAGACCTGTACATGCCCACAGCATGGAGAATATACTTGCAAATCGTATATCTGATAAGGTACTAATCTCCAGAATATATCAAGAACTCTAACGACACTACAATAAAAAGATAAATTACCCAAATTTTTTAAAAAGGGCAAAGATTTGGGGGAGGGGATGAATAGATGGAACACGAATTTTTATGGCAGTATTTTTTTTTAAGTTGGCTCCACACCCAGCATGGAGCCCAATGCAAGGCTTGAACTCACAACCCTGAGATCAAGGCCTGAGATGAGATCAAGAGTTAGATGCTTAGCCAACAGAGCCACCCAGGAGCCCCTATGGCAGTGAATCTATTCTGTATGATACTGTAATGTGGTTACATGTCATTATACATTTGTCCAAAACCATAGAAAGCACAACACCAAGAGTGAACCCTACCGTAAACTTTGGATAATATGAGGTGTCAGTGTAAGGTCGTCACTCATAACAAATGCACCAATCTGGTGGGGGATGTTGGTAGTAGGGGAGGTTGTGGGTGTGTGGGGGCAGGGAGCACGTGGGAAATCTCTGTATCTCCTGCTCCATTTTGTTGTGAACCTAAAACTGCTCTAAAAACAAAGTCTATTAAAACAAAACAGAACAGGGGCGCCTGGGTGGCACAGCGGTTAAGTGTCTGCCTTCGGCTCAGGGCGTGATCCTGGCGTTGTGGGATCGAGCCCCACATCAGGCTCTTCCGCTATGAGCCTGCTTCTTCAGCTCCCACTCCCCTGCTTGTATTCCCTCTCTCGGTGGCTGTCTCTATCTCTGTCAAATAAAGAAATAAAATCTTAAAAAAAAAAAAACAGGTAAAGGAATTGAGTAGACATCTCTCCAAAGAAGGTATACAAATGGCAAATACACATATGAAAAGATGTTTAACCTCATTAGTCATTAGGGAAATACAAATTAAAACCATAATGAGATACCACTGCACACCCATCAGGATGCCTATAACAAAAAAGACAGATAATAGCAAGTGCTGGCCAGGACGTGAAGATACCGGAACCCTCATACACTGCTGGTGGGAGTGTAAAATGGTGCAGCTGCTTTGGAAAATGGTTTGGCAGTTCTTTAAAAAGTTAAACATGGAGTTACCATATGACATAGCAATTGTCACTCTGAGGGGGGAGAATTGATGTCCACAAAAACACTTGTATGTGAGTGTTCATAGCAGCGTTATTCACAATAGCCCCAAAGTAGAAACAACCCGAATGTTCATCAGTGGGTGAATGGATAAAGACATTGCAGTCCATTCGTACAACGGAATATTCTTCAGTCATAAAAAAGGAATGAAGCACAGATAAATGCCACAATGTGGATGAGCCTTGAAAACACCATGCCGAGTGAAAGAAGACACAAAAGGCCACATAACATGTGATTCCATGTATGTGAAACATCCAGAAGAGGCAAATCCATAGAGACAGAAAGTGGTGGTTGCCGAGGGGTTGGGGGAGGGGGATGGGGATTGACTGCTCAAGGGGGTGGGGTTTCCTTCTGGAGCGATAACAGTGTTCGGGAACTAGAGAGTGGTGATGGTTGCACAACTCTGTGAAGGTGATAAATCGCACCGAACTGTGCGCTCTAAAAGGTGACTCTTATGGTATGTGAATTATATCTCCTTTTTAAAAAATATTTGTACATGAACAGTGATAGTGATTTTATGCATAAAATCTAAAACCTGGAAATAACATAAATGTTCTTCACCTGGAAAATGGTTAAACAACCTGGGGTCCATCCATACAATAGATTACTACTCAGCCATAGAACTAAATGAACTACTGACAGACACAAAATGAATGAACCTCAAATGCGTTATGCTAACTAAAAGAAGCCAGACTTAAGAGGCTACCTACTGGATGATTCCATTTATATGACGTACTCAAAAGGATAAAACTATAGGGACAGAAAACAGATCAATGGTTTCCAGGGGCTGCAGATGGGGGAACAGAGGAATCTTAGGGGTGATGAAAACTGTGCTATATTTCGATTGTAGTGTTGGTTATATGACTGTATTCATTTATCAAAACTCATAGAACTATACATCAAAAAGAGTGAGTTTCTTGCATGTAAATACATTTTTAAAAATGAAGACAATAAGAAAACTAATTAGCAAAGACCTCCTTACTCCCCAGTGCCTCATGGTTGAAGTCCAGATTCCTATGCCTGACCCCATCAGGTACTCTGTGATTTGGTTATGTGCCCCCACCACCCATCAACAATTAGTTATTGGGCACCTACTGTGTGCCAGGCACTGTCCTAGGTCCTGATAATACAAAAGAAGTGCTCTCATGGAGCTCACATTCCAGTGGGCAAGCAATCAATAAACACGTAACTAGGAGTGCTTCCAGGAGGAAAAATAAAACAGGGCAGGGATAGAGGGAGAAGAGGTTGAGCTAAATAGATTGGGAAGGGAAAGCCCCCCTGATGATGTGATATTTGAGTAGTGACAGGAGGGAAGTGAAGGAATAGTGAATGGAAAAGAGTCCTTGCCAGTGAGAAGAGCAAGTGCAAAGGCCCTGAGGCTGGAGTAAGGTTGACACAGTTGGAGGAGGGCAAGCTGGCGGTGCTGTGTTGGAGCTCAACAAGCACTAATTACAACTAGTAAGCTGCTGCTCATGTCAGTCAGCCACCAGAGGCTGCCTCGCTGACACTCAACTCCAATAATGGGATTTTTTTCTTTTTTGCATTTCCAAGAAATGATTTTTCATGGTATAAATAAATTAATTTTATCTCTGTATGGATAAATTCCAGCTTTATTATGATGAATAATATGCAACAATATCCCCTTATAATATAGAATAGAGAACATAGAATCATAATGACAATACAGCATTTCAATAATCATCAGGGCAAAACAAATCAAAACAACAGTGAGATATCACTGTCAGGATGGCTATCATCAAAAAAAAAAAAAAAAACGAAAGCCAACAAGTGTTGGTGAGGATGTGGAGGAATGGCAGCCCTGTACACAAATATGGGCGGGAACGCAAAATGGTGCATCCACTATGGAAACCAGTATGGAGGTGCCTCGAAAAATTGAAAACAAATCTCCCATAGGATCCAGTATACATCCAAAAGAATTGAAATCAGGGTCTCAAGAGAGATATTAACACCCCTGTGTTCATTGCAGCATTATTCACAATAACCATGATATGGAAACAACCTAAATGTCCATGGGTGGATGAAAGGATAAAGAAAATAGGGCATACACACATGATGGAAAAAAGAAGGAAATTGTGCAATGTGTAACAACATGGATGACCTTTGAGTGCATTTGCTCAGTGAAATAAGCCAGTCGCAGAAAGACAAACACTAAAGGATTCCACTTAGATGAGCAGAAAGTAGAATGGTGGTTCGCAGGGGCTGGGCGGGGGCGGGGGGGGGAGAATGGGGCTTACTAGCCAACAGGTGCAGAGCAAGATTCATCAAGCAAGCTGAGTAAGCTCTAGAGGTCTACTGGACTTTGTATCTACAGCCAACGAGATGCACTATACACTTAAGAATCTGTGAAGAGGTTAGATCTCATGCTGAGTGCTCTTACTACAATAAAATACAATAAAAAACAAAAATGTAACCACCATATGACCCAGCACTTGCCCTCTCAGACAATCCCAGAGAAATGAAAACTTACGTTCACGTAAAAACCTGTAACGGATGTTTTATTCATAAGATCCGCAAACAGGAAACAACTCTTGTATCTTTCGACAGATGAATGGTGAAACAAACTGGTCCAACCATATCGTGGAACACTACCCAGCAGTAAAAGGGATACACCTGACAACTTGGATGAATCTCTGGGGAATTATGCTGAGTGTGTGTGTGTGTGTGTTGGGGGGTTGGGGAAGCCAATCCTAAAATGTTACATACCGTGTGATTCCACTTACATAGTGTTCTTAAAATGACAAAATTATAGGAGTGAGAACAGGTTGCTGGCTGCCAGTGTGCAGGGATGGGGTGGGGGGAGGTGGGTGTGAATCAAATGCATCAAGAGGGATCTTGGTGATAATGGACAGCTCTGTATCTTTCCTGCAGCAATGCCAATATCCTGGTTGTGATATCGCACTAGAGTTTGATAAGGTGTTACCATTGAGAAACTGGAAAAGGGTACAAGGGATCTCTCCGTGTCATTTCCCTGTTGTTTTAAAATGTTTTATTGTGGTAAAATACACGTAACGTTTGCCATTTTGACTATTTTTAAGTGCACAGCCCAGTGGAATGAAATACATTTCACACTGCTGTGCAGCCATCACCATCTGTCCCCAGACCTCTTTTCATCGTGTAGAACTGAAACTGTCCCCATGAAACGGCTCCCCACTCTCCCCTCCCCCAGTTCCTGGAACTCACCATCCCACTTTCTGTTTCTGTGAATTTGCCTATTCTGGAAACCTCATGTAAATGGACTCATATGGTCTTTGTGCTTTTCTGTCGGGCTTCTTGCACTCAGCGTGTCTTCCGGGTTCGTCCACATTGTAGTGGGTCTCAGAATTTCTTTCCTTTTGAAGACTAATATTCCTTTCTATGGCTAGATCCCATTTTGCTTATCCATTCATCCATCAGTGAACATTTGGTGTCTTTCCACCTTTTGGTTATTGTGAACAACTCTGCTGTGAACATGGGTATATACATGCTGTCATGTCCTTTTTTCTGTGTCAGGATCCCACATTGCACTTATTATCTTAGGCTCCTAATCTTCAGTCTGTTTTGTTTTATTTGCTTTTGATTTTTCAGTCTTTTTCTCATGACCTTGATAGTCCTGAAGAGTACCAGTCAGGTACTTTATAGAATGTCCCTCGTTTTTTTCTGGTATTTTCTCATGATTGGAGTAGATTTATGGGTTTTGAGGGGGAAGACCTCAGAAGTGAGGTGTCCTTCTCATCACATCATACCTGGGGTTACTTGATAGCTACATGACATCACCGACAATGTTGACCTTGAGCTTTTGAGTAAGGCGACGTTTGCCATGTTTTTCCATCCTCGTATAACTGCTTTCCCTTTCCATACTCTATTCTTTGGGAACAATGCAGATTGTCTTAAAGAAATGTTCCTTATCAGGGTCCTTGATGGCACAGAGGGCAATGCTGGGTGATAAAACACCAGTTTGGACACTTACAGCTGGACAGTGATTTCAGTGAGTTGTAACTCTGTGTATGAAGACATTTAGAAAACCTTAGCTGATTTATTGTATTTTCTTCGTATGTATATGCAAGAATAGCATATAATAAAAATCTCTGTGTATTTAAATCTCATGACTCTTTAAGTGGATATAAAATAAAAAAATTTAAGTGAGCAAAAGCACAGGAATTTGGCACAAATCCTCTCTTAGAACATAAATTATCAGTGGGGGCAATATTGCTCCTAAAGTGGTGAAAATTAGTTCCAGGAGGAGGGGATGAAAAAACCCTAGATATTTCAATGGTTTGTGGCCCTCCAAAGCTCAATCCGTGACAAAAACTTAATCATTGGGATTTAACTTCTCTCATTAAATTAAGTTGAATCAAATTCTCTTTAGGGGCTATTCTCTTTAGGGGATGATAATGGGGAATAAAGGTTGAGAAATGCTTGTCATAGAGGTTTATAAAATAGTGACACATCTTACAATGGATGGCCTCATGCTATGGTGACAAAAGCAAAAATGGAAAGACTGGAACACACAGCATAGATTGGATTACAGTTTGTGCCTCAGTTTCCCTACCTGTAAAATCAGGATGGTTTGTGTGACAGAGTGGCTGTGGGAGTAAATGAGTTGATCCATGTAAATCCATAAAAAGTATTAGCTATTATTAGCAGCAGCAGTAGCCCCATTTTTTAAAAGAAGAAAGAGAAGGTCAGCGAGATCAAGCCACTTCCGGCAGGGCACACAGCCTTGGAGGTGCGAGAGAGGAGCTTCAAACTTGCCAGGTTGGCTGGGGGGAAACAGATTTTCCCAGCTGAGTCTGTCCTATTCCTCCCTGAGGAGGTGATTCTGTCAAGGATCGCTCCCCCAGCAAGCCTGGACCGGCTGGCTGAACCAAGAAGCCCATTCTTTCTGGACGCTGCTCTCTTCCAATTCCTGAGCACTAAAGGGCGAGTTTACAACTGGAGAATTGGGCAGTCGCTTGCTGCCCCCTGCAGGTAGAAGTGGAAATATCAGGCCCCGAGCCCTCCTTTGGCCTGATTCTGGGATGCTTGCTTCTCCCTCCTCCGCACTGCCTCAAAAGTCTTTGGCACAGTTCGGGCAATAGCAGTTTAAATTAAAATGCACAAATGTACATAATCTTGGATTATGTCTATGTAATAGACATAATACTATAGTAGTATATAATACTACGGATTCAGGCCATTGCAAAATTGAGCTGAGATTCGTGGGCATGTAGATGGGCGTTGGTTAGGGAGGGCCTCACTAAACTTTGAGGAAGGTGAGGGGAGGTAACTGGGTCCTTGGAAAGAGCTTCAAGACATTTTGATAATGTCAGAGCCTACACTGGGTTCTGGGCTTGGCGTGGAGTCTGCTTGAGCGGGCTCCCTCTGCCCCTCCCCCCACTCACACCGTGAGCTCTCTCTAAAATAAATTTTAAAAATCTTTAAAGAAAAAGACATTTTGCTAAATGAAAAACTGAGGACAGAAATAGAAGAACATTGCACAGATATACAGATGTTGGCATACACACTTTTGTGCTGAAAAGTATAAAAATGAAATTGCTAATCATTTTGGAAAGAGGTGGGAAGGGAAGTTTTTACTTTTTCGTTTTCCTTTTTCTTTTAATCTTTTTCATACTGTGTGGTTTTCTCACACAGGGCATATGCCTCTCTATATATTTTAATGTCAGCAGAGGATTATGGGAGATCTGTTGGTGTCTCTTCTCTGTTTTCCTCAGTATTAACATACAAAAGCAGTCACAACATTCTGTTGGGGAGAAGGTCAGTAATAAAGCAAAGATAGAATAAAATCGCATTTTTTAATTTATTTATTTATTTAGAGAGAGAGAGAAGGGGCAGAGGGAGAGGGAGAGAGAGAATCCCAAGCAGACTCGATGGTCAGTGCAGAGCCCAACTCAGGGCTCCATCCCACGACCCTGTTAGGCAGATTACCTACCTAGCACTGATTAGAGAATTCCTGATTGACTGGTTTAACATTTTATTTCCTTTTTTTTAAGGTTCTTTTTAAAAAGATTTTATTTATTTGACAGAGAAAGAGAGCACAAGCTGGGGGAGCGGCAGGGAGAGGGAGAAGCAGGCTCCCGCTGAGCAGAGATCCCAACGTGGGGGTCAATCCCAGGATCCCTGGATCATGACCCCAGCCGAAGGCAGACACTTAACCGACTGAGCCACCGAAGTGCCCCAAGATTTCATTTCTGAATAAAAACTGTAATGAAGTTAAGTCTCTGTTTGGTGATGTGGGGATTAGCATAAGGCATTTTGGGCCTGTTGCCTTATTTTTTATTAAGTGTGTATGTCCCAGCCAAGGAAAAGGGAGACTATTCTTTCCAAATCAAGACATTCTACATATTGAATTGAGAACTACGTGCTACTTAAAATGACAATAGTGCTGTAGATCCCATAAAAAGTGAGAGAAAGGCCATAAGGCCTGACAGCATTTTCATCCAGGGCCAGAGGAAGATGGCCCACACTGAGAAATATGCTTAAAAGGATGGAAGGAAAGAAAAATTGGAATGTTTCTATTATGACAATAGTTCTGCTTGTTTAATAGGCAAATTACTTGTGATATCAGGGAATTAAAAAACCCAATTCATTGGAGCCCCAAGTGTTACAGCATAAGTAGTCAGGGCTTTTGGTACATCCTATGCAACTCTTTTTCTCTTATCAAACTCTCAAAACAGAGTGGCTGAGACTCAATATTTTATAATGAGAAAAACCAAACCTTGCTACTATTCTGCTTCAAGTAATGAAGGCATCGGGAGTGAGCCCAGGAGAAATGAAACTTACATCCATACAAAGACTTATATACTGATGTTCACAGCAGCTCCATTCATTAGGGCTCCAAACTGGAAACAACCCAGGTGTCCATCTATAGGTGGGTGAGCGGATTTAAAAAAAATCGAATATATGCATACAATGGAATAACACTCAGCAATACAAATGGAGTACTTTTGTAACTAACAAGATGGGAGTGCCTAGGTGGCTCAGTCAGCTAAGTGTCTGCCTTTGGCTCAGGTCATGATCCCAGAGTCCTGGGAACAGGCCCTGCATCTCTTTTTTTTTCTCTCTCTCTCTCTAGTGTGCTCTCTCTCAAATACATAAAATCTTAAAAAAATAACAACAACAAGAGGAAGAATTTCAAACACATTATGCACATTGAAAGAACTCTAGCTCAAAAGAATGTGTATAGTATAATTCCATGTATATGAAACTTTTACAAAAGACAAATCTAATCTACAGTGAGAGAAAACAGGTTTGGAGTTGCCTGGGGAGAACAGTGAGGGAGGTTAATTGGGAAGGGGAATGAGGGAGTTTGTGACGACAGAATGTTCTAGATCTTGATTGTGGCGGTGATTGCATAGGTGTGTAAACATGACAATACTCATCAAAACGTACAACTAAAATGAGTGCATTTTACTGTTTATAAATTATACCTCAATAGAACATATTTAAAAAATTTTTTCAAATGCGATTGACACGTATTTCACGTAATACCATTAGTCACCAAAACCTGAAAAAAGTACTGATTAGGTTTACAAAATTAGGTTATCTGTTAAACTCTCAGGGGTGCCTGGCTGCCTCAGTCAGTAGAACATATGACTCCTATCTTGGGGTCGGGAGTGCAAGCCCTAAGGTGGGTGTAGAGATTACTTAAAAATAAAACCTTAAAAACAAAACAATTCTCAAAATACAGCAATAAAAGACAACAGAACATTCAAGTGCACACAAACACTCAAGAGAACACTGCGTTTTAGGAAATGGGGATTTGGGGGCACCTAGGTGGCTCAGTCGGTTGCACATCCGACTCTCAATTTCAGCTCAGGTCACGATCTTGGGGTCTTCATGGAGCCCCACCTTGGGCTCCCCACTAAGTGTGAAGTCAGCTTGAGACTCTCTCCCTCTGCCCCTTCCCCCACTAGCCATTAGCATGTGCTATCGCTCTCTCAAATAAATCCAAAGAAGAAAAGAAAAAAGAGAGAGAAAAGAGAGAAGAAGAAGGGAGGGAGGGAAGATATGGGGGAATCTCTCAAAGGAGTTTCGCTGATCCAGGTGGCCCAAGCCTGGAGAAACCCAAAGGGGGCGTCAAGCCGGAAGTGTGGCAAGAGACTGGATGCAAAAGATGAGGTCCAGTCCGACGCTCCAGGCACCACCTATAACCGGAAAGGGTGGTCCAGAGCTAGATGCCGAGAGCGCGGGCGCAGCTCCTAGCTCAACCAATCAAGACGAAGTGAGGCGGGCATTCCGACGTAACTGGTGTACTCAAACAGGAAGTGTGGCAGTTTACCTCCAGAACTGCAAGCGGCATCATGGCGGCCTACGAGCAGGTTCAAAAGGGGCCCCTGAAATTAAAAGGCGTTGCAGAGCTCGGCATTACCAAGCGGTGAGTCCCCGAAAGCACCGCAAAGGCTTGTCTTCTGCCCCCTTAAGCCTCTTCTAGAGTCCCCGAACTCTTGCTCCCTGATGCTCCCTCACCTTCTCTCCCTGCTTCTCCCCTCCCAGGAAGAAGAAAAAGAAGGACAAAGACAAGGCGAAACTCCTGGAAGCGATGGGAACGAGCAAAAAGAACGAGGAGGAGAAGCGGCGCGGCCTGGACAAGCGAACCCCGGCCCAGGCGGCCTTCGAAAAGATGCAGGAGAAGCGGGTAAGGCCGGTGGGGAAGCTGGGGATGCCCCGCGCGGCAGGTCTGGGTCTCCGGAAGTGAATGGAGAGGCAGGGCCGGACGACTTGAAATTGGGGTCAGCCCCGGGTCTCTCGGAGGGATGGTGAGCGGTCAGAGAGATCTCGATTCCGGGATGATGCTACGTGGGTGAGGAAGAGTCCACGACTGGGGGAGCTCCGAGGACAGGAAGCTCCTCTGGCCAGAGTGGATGGCAGAGGAGAAAGCTAGAACTGGCGTTGAAAGGCCAGAGCTGGGGACCGGATTTGGATTCCAGCGCAGTTTCTCGGTTGCCCAGTGACAACGGGGCTAATGACTTATCTTCTTTCTGCCTCAGTTTACTTACCTCTAGGGATCAGGATAGTGCTTTCTTCTAAAAGGGATGGGAACTTTAGATAAAGTCATGCAGATAAAGCATTTGGCACTCGGTCTGGCACAAAGTCGGTGCTCAATTGATGTTAGTTCTTGATATTAAATGGTCATGCACCTGGCTAGAAGTTTCCATAGTCTGTTTCCATGATGACTTTGTTTGGCAGATTCAAATAAGTTGTATCTGTATCCTGCACCCATTCCCAAGAAGACATTTGGCAGTGGTTGAGGACATTTCTGTTAGCTAAGACTTCAGGGTGTGCTGGTGGGGGTGGGGAGTAGTGCTGCTGACATCTAACGGGATCAGGCCAGGGATGTTGCTCAACATTCTACAGTAATCCAGACAGCACCCCACCCCCCCGGCAAAAATGATCTGGCCCAAATGTCAAGTGTCTAGGCTGAGAAACTCTAACCCTGATCTGGGTGATTTGTCCAGTAACATCAGGAAGAGTTAACTTATCACTCTCAAACTTAATTGAGTCATTTAAAAAAAAAAAAAAGTCATTTAAAAAAAAAAAAAAGGTGAGACTCACTGGCTTCGACAAGACCAACCAGGATTCCATTCTGTCTCTATGGCATCTTGGTGGTGGTGTAACTCTGGGCAGGTTGGTTAACCTCCCTTGCCTCTTTCTTCGTCTGTAAAGTGGGGCTGAAGTCCTTACCTAACAGGTTTGTGGTGAGAATTTAACAAGTGAATGCACGTAAGTTCCTTCCCTGAGGTAATAGTCCCAGGCTGGGCTGGGATGTTACTTCTGGAGTGGAAGTGGGGTAGGGGAGAGTACCCATCAGGCGACTAATAACAGTGGCTCAGAATAGGACAGGAATAGTGGAAGCAATGGAAGGTATCAGGATTGGGATTGATTTTGGAGCAAGAACAGCTGGATTAGTTGATGGACTGGGAAATGAGGAATGACCAAGATTTTTGGTGGGAGATGCTGGGTAAATGAAGGTGCTATTTACTGCAGTAGGAAGGACAGCAGGTAGAGCAGACTTCTAAAGCAGGGCGTCAAGACCTTGGCTTTAGAGAACGCTTGAATGTTTGAATGACTATTAGAAGTTCAAATGGAGAATTTTTGTTAATAGTTTGGTATCTGAATCCACAGTTTGGAGGAGAGGTCTGGGCCTCTCCTGCAAACATTCTGGGATTGCTGTGGGACTGGATGAGAGCCTCTGAGGAGGCACAGTGATAGAGATGAGGTCTAGGATCTGAAATTGCAAAGGGAAGGATCACAGGAAGGAGGACAACCAGGAGAGTGTGTCCTTAGGAGCTGAGTGGAGAAAGCGTTTTAAGAAGGAGGAAGTGATCGACAGTGTCATGCTGCCAAGGGGTCTTGTGGGGTGAGTACCAAGAGCCCTTGATTGGCTTTTGGAATGAGGGGGAAGAGAGGCTGATTAGAGGGGATCCAAGGGAGGGCAAGGAAAAGCAGAGGTGGAGACAAGATGCAGAAATCACTCTTGGGAGATCTATCAAGAGGAACAGAAATGAACCTGTAGCTGGAAGGTGGTGGAAGGTCAAGGGGAGTTTTTTTGTTGTTGGCATTAAGAACTGGAAGTACTGCTGTGGGTTTTGTTTTGAACCAGGAGAGAGACAGGGGAAAGTGTGGGCAAAGGTAGGTGGAATTGGGAAATATGGATTCCCTTGTGGAAGGATGTTTGATTGAGCACAGTGAGCACGAAGGCTGGACAGTTCTTGGAAGAAGGGCCCTTGAAGCAGGGCTCCAGCCTGAAGGGTTGGGGCTTGGCGTCTCCAGCCCCATAACCCACTCTGCAGGCTGGTCCTCATTTTTGTTTGTGAAGTGGGGGTGGTGACAGCACCCAAGACACCCTGTGAACTTGATACGTGGAGGGGGGAGAGGGGAGGCAGAGCCTTACCAAGTGCTTGGCATTGGTGGCAGCTGGTCAAGTCAGTGTGGCCTCTTGTGAGGAGGCACAGGCCTCCCAGGGGCTCTCAGCAGCAGGAAGAGAGGCAGGGATGGGAAGGCAGGGTCAGCCAGGTGGGAGCCAACTGGATGCAGAGGAAGATAGAGCAGCAAATGAGGTGAGGGACAGCGAAGAGCAGCCAGGTGGTGGCTGACAGATGGGCTAACCACCTCCTGTGGGTTGACTTGGCTTACCTGGATAGTTCTCCTGTTTGCCTCATTTGGAATCTGTGCAGTCAGATGGCAGCTGGGGTTGGAGGCCCAACTGAGCTGGGACGTCCAAGACAGCTTCACCATCACATGTCTGATGCCTTCTTGCTCCTCCCGTGGCCTCTCTCCCCAGGTGTCATCTCATTCTCCAGGTCCTTTCTTTCCAGTAAGGTCGTCAGACTTCCTGCATAGTGTCTGGCTTCCAAGAACACAAAGCCGAAGGCTGCCGGGTCTTATGGCTGCAGCCCAGCACTGGCACTGCGTTCTGTTAAGTAAACTGAGTCGCAGGGCTAGCCCAGAGTCATTGTGGCAGAGAACTGCACTAGGGCACCAATACCAGGCAGCGTGGGTCATGGCGGGGAGGGGGCGTCAAGGGCTGCCATAGTCACCCAGTCAGTAAACGTAGAGCCGAGTGCAGCCCAGGTTCGTCTGGCTCTGCGTCCTGTGCTCTTAGCTCTTACTAGGTCCCGTCCGGTGTTGGGAATGAAGAGTGGGGCACGTCATGGTGGAGCAGGATACACATGCCACAGTCACACTCATCGGTGATGTGGATCTCGGAGCCCTCGTGCCACTGGGTCACCAGCACCTACTCCCTTGAGCTCCTCCGATGTGCTGGGCCCTTTGCCTTCTTCATTTTTCATCCTTCTTCAAACCCCATCTGAAATTTCTTCTGCAAAATGGGGATGCAGTCAGTTGCCCAGGGATGCAGGAAGCACACATACAGCTCCCAGCAGTCTACTCATGTCATCCCTAGTACATTCCTTGCCACTGTGACCGAAGGGCAGCTGGCCTGCGTTCCTGGTGGGACATGTTGTGGCCGGGCGTCCCTGTCGGACCAGCCTGAGTAGAGTTAAGGGAGGGGCAAGATGTATACCCTGAGACCTCCAGCCATGCTGGGTGTGAGAGCAAGCTGGTGGGGGCTTCTGTCTTCCACCCCATGCTGGCCTGGGCTGTGTCAAGTGTGTGAACTCACCTCCATTTCTCTCCTCTCTTCAGCAAATGGAAAGGATCCTGAAGAAAGCATCCAAAACCCACAAGCAGAGAGTAGAGGTAAGTTACATGCCCAGTGGGGAAGACCAGGCTATGTCGGGCCCCAGCTGGGCCCAGAGCCTAGGAGCCTGGCAGAGGGAGCCACTGGAGTGTTGGGATGGGGAGTGGGGTACCCAACAGAAGTGATACCTCCCCAGGGTCCTTTTAAGATAAGCCCAGGGTTCAGGGCCGGGTGGCTTTGAGAGGAGGGGGCCACGGAGGAGAGGCAAGATGTGGAGAAGTGGGAGTGGGCAGTGCCACACAATCCTGGTGCCCTGTCTGAGGCTGTGCTGATGTGGGTTTTCTCGGCTTTCCCAGGACTTCAACAGACACCTGGACACCCTCACGGAGCACTACGACATTCCCAAAGTCAGCTGGACGAAGTAGCCTCCCCATCCAGGGTACGGAGTGGCATCAAGGAGAAGTGGAAGGCAAAGTTGGGGCTCTGTTTGGTGCCTTTGGTATTTTCTAGAAACATTCTTTTACACATACCTTTGCATCTTCTGCTGAGACAAGTGCTTTCCAAAGCAGTGTGCCCTCTTTCTGGAACTGGATTAAAGTGAGACTGTCCTTTTACTCTATTTTGGTTTGTCAGTAGCGTAGAAGATAAACCTTTTAAGTCTGGACTGGACATTTTTGCAAGTTTATCCAGAGATTAAGGATTTCTGTGTGTCACAGAAAAGTGTCTTTACCCCCAAGTTGCATCTAACTCTGACAGTCCTCCAGCTCTCTTGCCCCGGATAAAACAAGATGAGCTAATGCCGGCACGGCCTGCAACTTGCAGACCCCACGGGGCCCTGCGTGAGCTGTCCTTCCAGGTTCCCTCTAGCTTGGGGCGTAGGCTCTTCCTTCCAGAGCCTAAGGAAGCCACTTTACCGTCATGGACTTCAGAAGGCCTCCCTAGCCACCTGGTGTGAGACAGTGCAGCCTGGAAAGCGGATGGAATGCTCTCCTGGTCCCTGTCTGAGCCTGTGGCCAGCATGCAGCCTCTTCCCCTAGTGTCTCCATTCCAGACATGTCTAGAGGGTGTTGCCATGGCAGACGTCACTAATCAAGCACGGCATCCCTTTCTAATGGAACCCCAACACAGCCGGCCTCACTACCCTCAACCCTAGGCTCTAAGCATCCCCTGGCTTTATTCAGAGTTGGCACATACCATGTAGCCTGCTTGGTCTTTCTGGCCTAAGGACACCTCAGGGGTGACGGGACCTGGGCAGAGCCCAGCACAGACAGTGCAGTCAAAGGGGAGGACCCAGGTCGTGGTGCTGGAGAGCTGTGATCTCTGAGGACCTACGTGTACCTACCTGCTGAGGCTCAAGCTGCATGTACTATTGGGAGGAAGATTCTGTGGCCCTAGGTAGTGACAGAATAGCAAAGTCAAAAGAGAAAAAGCAAGTACTGTCACCTGTGCACAAAATAAAGGAAAAAATAGTTATTAAACAGAAGTCTGAGTGTCTTCGTTAATTATAAGCCATTCGATTATCACTAGAAATGCTGCTTTTTGGATTTATTGCACACGTAGACTGTGCATACTGCAAAGTGACCATTCACCCTCAACTTGGAAGAAATTAGGTGATGTGTTTTTCCACCTGTGGCTTGCAGCCCACCTGAGAGCCCACCCATTAGTAGTAGCTCTTTGGGGCAGGTTCCCCCACTGCCTAGCGGAAAGGCCCTCGGAGGCCTTTTCCATCCATGAGCCAGCAGCTGGGGTTTGTGAGCCTGATGGGAGCTGTGAAAAGCCATCATCGGTATGCTGGAAGTTAGATACTCCATCTCTCTGCCTACCCAGTCTAAAGCCGAATGACTTAAAACAGCAGGGTTTCTCTTCTGTGGGTCGACTGCTGGGCTGGATGGTTCTGTGCCATGTGGTGCAGTTCACTTGTGTAGCTGTGTTGGCTTGCCTGTGGCCAGAAAGTCTAAGGTGGCAGCTACTCCTTCAGAATCTCTGTGTAGTCTATTCCATTGGCCAACACAAGCCATGTTGCCAAACCCAGTCAGGGAGAGAACTCCGCGGGCACAGACACTGGGAGATGTGGTTGATTCAGGCCATCACTGTTAAGTCTACCACAACATTTCTTGAACCCTTGTGGATGTTAGACTCTCCTGGGAGCATTAAGAACCACTGATGCTGCCTAGGGTGGGGTTCAGTCCCTGAGATTTTTCAGAGCTTCTCAGGTAACCCTAATAGGCAGCAAAGTTTGAGAAACCCTGGTCTACCACAATGGGTCTGGTCTTTTCTGAGATGGTGCAGAGGTCAAATCTGGCTTATACATTAAGTGTTAATGCCAAGGGGGGGCGCCTGGGTGGCTCAGCCGTTAAGCATCTGCCTTCGGCTCAGGTCATGATCCCGGGGTCCTGGGATCAAGCCCCGCATCAGGCTCCCTGCTCAGCAGGAAGTGCTTCTCCCTCTCACACTCCCCTTGCTTGTGTTCCCTCTCTTGCTGTCTCTCTCTGTCAAATAAATAAATAAAAATCTTAAAAAAAAAATGCCAAGTATGGTGACTTGAATTCTCCCCCACACATGGAGAAAGGAGGGTACGAGTAATTTATGTAAACAGTGTTTACTGTGATGTTGCTCTTGGCACTTGGGAGTCTTGTTTCTTCCAAAGACTTTTGTCCAATCTGTTCCTCCCAGCTCTGCCCCCCATACTGATTTTAAACATCTAAATATTGCCTAGAGCAAGCCTGAAAGGAAATGCTCCGTAATGAGAGGGGTCACTTCTTCTGGTTCGTTGTTTATTTTTTTGGTCTTACACTTTTTGGCATTTCTGTAGGGTTTTTTTTAGTGAAGTGTATAATTTTGTAATTTTCAAAAGACATGTCTTCCTAAAACATTGAAATGTTTTGGCAAACTATGAGGCTATATATAATAGCATATTGTACAAGACAATTGTCAAAAACTGTTTCCCAGATGTTTGTTGTTTTTTTTTTTAAGATTTATTTATTTAACAGAGAGCACAAGCAGGGGGAGCAGTAGGCAGAGGCAGAGGGAGAAGCAGGCACCCCGCCAAGCAAGGAGCCCTACATGGGGCTCAATTCCAGGATCCGAGGATCATGACCTGAGCTGAAGGCAGACGCCCAACCGACTGAGCCACTTAAGTACCTCTCCAGATGTTTTGTGAAAGAATGCTTCCAGCCCAGGAGTTACTTAGTAGTCTAAATATTCCAGTTTTCTCCTCTGGAATTTCTTGGAATTCATCTCTATCCTAATAAGAGGATATATCGCAAAATCCATCTTTCAAAACTCCAAAGGAGAAAGGAGGGAAGATCAAAAGTCAGAGGCAGGCAGCCTGAGTGAATGGTCCCGATGCTGCAGGGTTGGGGTCCCCAGAGCACTGTGATGGTTCACTAGGACAAAATGCAGGCATTTCTCCACAGCCTGAGTGTTCATAAAAGCAATGAGCTACTCGATTGATCAGGGGTCACAATTTGCATCACCCGCTGCGGTCATTAACTACAGAAATGAGAGAAGTGCTTTTCACCAAGGTTTGGTAGGGCGTGGTTTTCAGATCATTCCAGGCAATAAACAGGCACTGACGAATGTTGACACTGACAGGCGACAAGTAGTGACTTGTTGGTAAGACTTGATTGCCATTCAGAGAGTTTGGCCCCTTTCCAAGTAACCACCACCTTCCCCTTCCCCCGTAAAGCGTATAACAATTGGTAACTATATTTGTTCTAAGACCTCCCCACCAGACTGTGAGTTTCATGGGACTGGGCCCAAGGTGGGTTCTACCACCGGTCTGTCAATCTCACTTGGCCCACGGAGGCGGGGCGGGGTTTCCAGCTGCCCTGGCCTCCTGGCCCCGCCTGGCAGCTGGAAAGTGCCCAGCTTCATTTGGCCCCGCCCGGCCCCGCCCGGCCCCGCCCCTGCGGGCCTTACTTCCGGGATGCTTGAGGCAGGAGCGGGGAAATAAGGTCACATCGGGCGTACTGAGCCTGCGCGCACTCTGCCTCGCGCCTGCGCCTTTCTAGCAGCCCCGCCCCGACCGGACATAACGGTCCGCGCGCGGCTCCCCGGACCGGAAGTGGAGGCGAACTGTCGCGGGGCGCGCCCGGCCTTGCTCAACGCCCGGCAGTCCCTGCCGCCGCCGCCGCCCTCGGCAGCTGCCGAGGCTTCCCGCAGCCGTCATGTCAGCCAGTGCCGTCTACGTGCTGGACCTAAAGGGCAAGGTACATATGGCTCTCCACCCTCCCCATTGCCAGGCAACCGGTGGGGCCTCGCCGCCCTGGGGGGACCCACCCTGTTGCTAGGTAACCCGCCAATGGGACCCACCCTAGTCTTAGGCAAGGAGGCTGGCGGACCTCACCTGAGGGCCGCACCCTGTTGCTAGGTAACCGGGCGGGGGCTTTGATCCGGAAGCCCCGCCCTGTTACTAGGTAACACAGCTGCACGGCCCCCTCCCACTGTGGGTCGGGTGCTCAAGCCTCGGTGGGGACATCGTGGAGGGCGGGCCGCAGCCGGCTTCGAAGCCAGGACTGGCGCTCAGGGGCTGTGCGACCCTTGGCCAGAGGTGGTGAGGCGTGTCGGGGACAGTGTGCCCTCGGATCAGTCCCGCCCTCTTTATCCGACGATTTCTCTTTGCAAGTCCCTGCATGAATTTCTCATCGTTCGGCGTGACACCGAGTTACAGGATTAAGTCAAATGGGTGGTGGGAGGGCCATTTTACAGAGGGAGAAAGTGAGGCACAGAGAGGCGCGCAAATATTTGGGGAGCATCTACTGAGTGCCCTGCGGGGTGCTTAGTCTTGGGCTGCCTTTGGTAAGCAAAATCAGAGTCCTTCTGGAGCTCAGTGTGGTGGGAGAAAGGGACACCGATCTCAGAAAGCACAAATCAATGTCAGTTGCCATGATGAAGCAGTGAGGATGTAATAGGAGACTATGCCTGGGCTGGGGGTCAGGGAGGGCTTCCGGGAGGGAGTTACAAATCTGGCTGAGACCTGAAGGGAAGATATGCATATGACTAGGACCCAGGTGCCTTTCCCAGGGGTGCTGGGAAAACTTAAAGGAGGGATCTCAAAGCCTTTCTAGGTGGGCTGCTGCCTTCCCCCAAGTCTGTCCTGGCTAGAAGGCAAGTGAGTATTGGCCTCTAGCATGTGGAAGTAACAGGGACAGTACCAGCAATGCTAAACAAGTCCCGCATGGATCACTAGAAGATAGGTGGGCCTTGGGCCCAGGGGGGCAGGCAGGAGTTAGCTCAGAAGCAGTGTTATACGCAAATGATGAATCATGGAACGTTACATCAAAAACTAAGGATATACTGTATGGTGACTAACATAACATAATAAAAATTATTATAATAAAAAAAGAAATGAAAGAAATGGAAACTACAAAAGAAAAAAAAAGCAGCGGGGAGTGAAGAGGTGAAGTGGCTATCCCTTCCTGCCCTCCTCCCAGAGTACCCTGCTGTAGCACTTTCTGAGAGTCCCTTGAGTGGGTCACCTGCCCTGGGTGCCACCCAAAGTCAACAGCTATTGAGGCCCAGTTCTGGACTCCCTTCCCCAGCCCTCAGGCAAGGGAAAACACAGGGCACTCCAAGGGCTGGATGGGTGCAGTGTTCCCAGAGTCTTTGTAGCACGTATCTTTCTTCCACACTGTCCCCTGTGTCCCCAGGGTTCCCAAAGGCTGCCTTATCTCAGATCTCTCATTCCTTCAGCAAACATTTATTTAGCACCTACATGCACCAAGCCTGGTGCTGACTATCTAGTCATGACTGCATTTAGGGCTAAGTTCAAAACCCATCTCTGCTGCTCAGCTGTGTGACCGCAGGCTAGTACCTTCTCCTCTCTGAGCCTTGTTTTCCTCACTGCTCACACAGGCTGGTTATGGTGTTGTTGTGGAAACTTTCTGAGCAGATGTTTGAGACAGGCTAGCACCACCCATGGCCTCGAGGTCTAGCAGGGGAGGCACAGGGAACCTGATGGAGCGGATCTAGGTCGGATCTAGGTCGCTTGCAAGGGCATGGACACAGCCCCAGGTAATATAGATGTCAACCTCAGCTTTGGCTGCAGAAGGAGAAGTAGTTACAGAAGGCTTCCTGGAGGAGGGAGGTGCCAGAGCTGGGACCAAGTGACCGTCAGGTGGACAAGGAGGCATCGCAGTTGGCCTGAGGGGTCCGGGGCAGCCGGCTGGGGCTGATGAGCTAGAAGCCCTGGGTAATGCTGGAGCCTGGAGGATGGCACCAGCACAGCCATGGGTGGTTGAGGACGTCCAGATGGGAATGAGGAACAGAGGGGACCAGTCTGATCCCGAGAAGGAGGAGCCACCAGAGGCGATTGTAGCCTGGAAGGAGCATGACCAGACCTGCCTTTCGGGAAGCTCCCAGGACAGTCATGGGCTGGCCTCCTGTCCTCAGCAACCATCGTTCTGTTTATTACTCCATTCCCCATGGACCTCAGGTTTTAAAAGGACCTTTTGTGCAGACTATTTAATAAAAAGTAAGGTAATGGCACGTTAAGAAATTCATGACCACACGTCTGTCTGCCAGCCAGAACCTCTGATCACCAAGGAAACCAGCATGGCCACATTTAGCTGCTAGGAAGCCCTCCATGGATACTTCTTTGCCTTTATCTATCTTTCTCTACAGCTTCTGACACCGCTACCACCGTCCTCAGTGGGCTCCCATTGGCCTCTGTATCGCTGCTTCCTCTTGTTTGCCCATTTCTGTCACCATCTGTTGGCCCCTCCCCTTGGATGTTGACTCCTCCTGCTCAGGCCTAGGCATCCCACCTGCGCTGTCCCTCTCCTTGGACAGGCTTTGATTCATGTCCGTGTGCCAGGGACTCAAGTTTGTACCACAGTCCAGAGCACTTATCTGGAGATCCATTGTTCTCTGGGACACCTTGGAGGTCCCACAGCCACCACAAACCTGGCATTTCCCAAAATGAATTTGCTGCCACCCCAGACCTGCTCTGTCTCCCCATCTCAATGAGTGACACCATCATCCATGGGACTGCCCTTGTTGGAGACCTGGGCATTATCCTGGCCTCCTTTCTCTCCTCACCCTCATGTTCACTCCACAGACATTCACTGAGCACCCACTGGGTTAGGGTTCTGTTGTGGGTGCTGGGACATAGTCGTGAACAAGATGGCAATGATCGCTGTTCTCAGGGACTGTTAGATTCTGGAAGAAGGGACAGACCATAAAAAAGGATAGAAATTATAGTGCAGCAGTGTTGGGGGCAGTGAAGGAAAAGTGGAGTTGGGGTAGGGAGGGGCAGAATATGATCTCTCTGGTAGGGCAAGCAAGGAAGACTTCTTGGAGGAGGTGCCATCTGAAGTGAGGCTTGAGAAATTAGAAGAGGCCAGGACATTCTGGGCAGAGGGAACTGCAAGTATGAAGGCCTTGAGACAGGAATAGATGTGGATGGCTCAGAGAGGGGTTAGGGGACCAGGATGGCTGGAATGGAGGGACCTAGGGGTGGGGGAGTGGGGGTGGGGACAAGATGGACAGAGAGACATTGGTGGGGCCATGAAGAGTCAGTTTGCCGTGGGGTTCAACTTGCAGTTTGTTTTCAGCATGAGGGTAGACTGGGGTAGACAGCAGTTTCAGCAGGGAGAATCCCAATTTGAGCTCTGCTTAAGAAGACCCCTCTTGCTTTTTTGTGGGGAAGGACTTGTGGGGGTCAAGAACAACCTTAGGGGTAGAGGTTTTAATCTCCCTTCAATCTGTCCTGTCTTCTGCCTTTGTCCTCTCATCTGGGACCTGCAGCCCAAGCTCTGAGGCTGTCCTCACTCCACCTAACCAGTGTACCTAGGTCCCACCATGGGCTGCACCCCTGACTCTACCCCGTGGCTTCAGCCACCCTGGTCCCTTTGCCTCTATCCCCCCGTCCCCTCAGACCTCAGTTTGAAGGTCACACCCTTGGGAGGCTCTCAGTTCCTCCTAAGCAGGTGTCCCAGTGCTGGGACTCTGTTTTTGTCACCTCTGTGTCCCCAGGCCCAGCATGGTATACGGTAGAGGGACACAGAGCGCCTGCTTGTTGGATGAGCAGGCCTCTTTGCAGCCCTGGTGATGAAGGTGAGCAAAATAAGTTGCTCCCTGCTCTTTCCTTTGAGCATTCTGGGAGCTTTGGGACTCCCTGCCAGCAGCAGCCCCCAAAATTGTATACTTGGGGAAAAATATGGGCCTTGGGAAGCCCAGGAAAGCAATGTTTAGGGAGCGGAAGGGGCCGTGCAGGGGGTGAGAACTGGTTAGAATCCGGACTCCCCTTTGCTGGCTGTGTGACTGCGGGCCGGTGGTGCCAGCTTTCTGGACATCACGGTGGGTCTCGGTAACAGTAACAGTCCCGCCTCGTGGTAGGGCCGGTGTATATTCCCAGCGAGGCGGGTCTGAGGGGGTGCACAGGAGTCCCTTAACCCGGGTCTGGCCCACGTGCCCATGAGCTCACCTGCAGAGTGCTGCGTCCCTAAGGCCTTCTGGACCTCAGCACGAAGAGGGCACAGACCAGGAAAGGGACACTAGGAAAGGGGTTCTCGTCTTGACTCTCTCTCTCTGCTGCTCTCTCTGTCCTGGCTTGAAACAACAAAGAAAGTGTATGGTGTGGAACTAGGGGTGCTGAGGCCTGCAGCTGCCATCCTCCTGGGCTTGTGGGAACGGCCGTGGCACATGGCAAGCGATTGCTGCCCGTACGCGGCCTGGCCTGGCCCGGGGCTCTCTCTTGCACACGCTCCCGGAGCGCCCGTCTCAGCTAGAGCCTCACGTGGCCTGGCAGAACCATGGCCTCCTCCTTGTCCCTTCAGCGAGGGGTCACGTACGCAGACCAGACTGCATTTGTTTGATGAGTTCCATCATTGTGTGAACCCAGGAAGCCGATGCACACACTCCATCACCCCCATCCCCGAGGCTTCCACCCCTTGGGTCCACCCCGTCCCTGGGCCGCCCCTGGCAAAACCACTCCTGAGGGCTCTGTGCACGTGGAATCCCATGGGACGGGCTATGCTGTCCGTTGTCTGGCTGCTCACCTGGCCCCGGGGTCCTGAGAGTCCCTCGTGCGGCTGCCCATGTCGGTGGTCATTCCTGCTCGTGGTTGAGGAGCCTTCTGGGCTGCGGGTGGACACAGTTCTTATTTCTGCTCACCTGTTGGAGGACATTGGCACTCCCTCCAGCCGTATCTGTTGACAATAGTGCTGCAGCGAATATGGGTCTTTGTGTGGACGTACAGTTTGGTTTCTCTTGGGTAAATATCTCAAAGAGGAATGGCTGGGTCCGAAGCTAGGTTTGCCTGTGTGAGAGCCTGCCGGCCTTTGTGCCTGTCCCATGGTAAGTCCCGGGGAGCAGCGGACGAGGGTTCCAGATGCTGCATGTCCTAACCCACGGGCTATGAAAGAGCGAGAAAGAAGAAGCCGCCCTAGGAGGGGCTCCTCCTTAGGCCACAGGGGCGTTCTAGTGGACGTGAACACTTGGCAGTGTCCCCTGAATGGGCACCCTGACACAGGCAGAAGAGCGGGGTGCGTTAGCATGGGAAAAGCTCTGGAAAGGTCTGCAGCAAGAGCCTACAGGATGTTGTTTTAACCTGGCATCTCCCGGTTGACTCAGTCCTAGACCGTTGGCCCATATTCCCCTCTCCTGCAAAGCAGCCGGTCGGCCCCTGCGGAGTTCCCTTTGGGGAATGCTCTCCTTGAGGAGTGCCCTAGGGCGCAGAGATCAGCCTGGCCTGGCGTCTCTGATGGACAGGGGTGTGACTAGGGTCCCTGCAGCGAGGGCGCTTGGCGTTCTCCCCTCCCCACCCCAGGCCCCTGGTCTGTGGGGCTCACGATGAAAGTGGCGCTCCTCCCCCACCCCTGCCCAGGTGCTCATCTGCCGGAATTACCGCGGTGACGTGGACATGTCGGAGGTGGAGCACTTCATGCCTATCCTGATGGAGAAGGAGGAGGAAGGGATGCTGTCGCCCATCCTGGCCCACGGGGGAGTCCGCTTCATGTGGATCAAGCACAACAATCTGTATCGTATCCCTTTGCGGGGGAACCCCAGGGGCCTCCCGCATGCGCGCACACACAGGCACACGCGGGCAACCTGGAGCTGCCAGTACCCGACCTCGCCTGGCCCGGGGCTGCCTCACACACATGCTCCCGCAGCACCCGCCGCCTGAGGAGAGGAGCAGGGAGCACACAGGAGCAAGTGTGATGGTTGCTAGGAGAGGAGAGGGTATGGCAGGGGACCTCATCTAGTCTGGGGATCCAGGAAGGCTCCCCTGAGGAGGTGACCTCCGGAGACCTCAGGAAGACCACCAGAAGCAATAGGGCCCGGCAAAGCTCTGCAGAGGGAAAGAGGCTCATTCTGGAAGCTGCAGTAGGGGTGGCTAGAGCACTGGAGAGGGGGCGTGTGGTGGGAGTGAGGCGCAGGTGGTCAGCAACGCTGAGGGACTCCTAGGATGTCATCTGTCATGGGAAGGCCTTGGAGGTGAGAGGTGACACAAAGTCAGATTTGCATTTTCTGAATGTTTCTGGCTGCTGAGCAGAGGCCAGACTGCGGGGAACAGGAGCGGATGTGGGGAGGGGGCGAGGAGGCTGGGGTCAGAGTCTGCATGTTAATGCGCCCATCCCTCGTGCCTTGTGTGCACATTACAGCATGGGTGCTGGCCTGTGACTCTCGTCTGGCTCCCTGAGGTCCAGCTCCTGCAGCCTGTTTCTCCTTCCCCCTCTCTCTGGAGGACCTGGGGGGCAGCTCTACGGAGTACCACGGGTGGCCTGTAACCCAGGAGTTAGCTGTCTGTGAAGCCACCCTGGGTCTGGGCGGTGGCTGCCCAGGTGTGGAGGTGGCGGTGGTGTGAGCTGAGCAGGAGCTGTCTGACCAGTTTCCAGTTGGGCCCCGGTTTCACGTGTGGGCAGCCAGGGAGGAGACAGCAGTGGCCCCCCTCTGGGTGCTGTTGCCCAACACCCACTTCCTGCTCCCTAGTTCCAGTGTTGGGTGACAGTTCCGGCAGGGCCCAGGCTTGAGGGTCCCTCCTTAGAAAGCTCCTGAAGGGCATGTGGTCCCAGGCTGGAGGACAGAGGCCAGCACTCCTTTGACTGGCCCAGCATCCATTTCCTGGGCCCCCGCTCTAGGCAGGAAGTGAGGTAAACAGGGGCCCTGCATCCCTTTCAGCTGGAGCTCCCGGCTCAGCCCCAGGGGCCAGGTGGCACCGGCGTGTCATGAATGGGCACAGCACATGGGCCTGCAGTGGGGAACCAGCCTCCCTGAGTGGTTCGAGGCTCGTTGGGGACAGGAACAGTGTCCAGCACACGCTGGCCCCGTGAGGCAGGGACCCTCCCCTACGTGGGAGGGAGAGTCTGTGCCACACACTTCACACGCATCACCTCAGTGAATCCACTGTCAGGTCCCCATCAAACGAGTAAGAAAGTGGGGATTCTATTAAAAAGGCTTGCTTTAGGAGCCAAGGCTTGCAGGAAGGGCTCGAGCCAGCATTGGCCCTGGCTGCTTCCACTGGAGCTTGGCTGGGGAGCCCTGGGCCTCAGAGGGATCACATAAGCCATTGGCTTTGGGGAAGGACCACCTGTGGTTCTGCTTTCTGCTCCCAGAACGAGCCATGCTGCCTCCCTCCCCTGACCTGTTCACCCCACCCAGGTGCACCCCCACCACCACCCTGGGCTTTGGCTCTCAGCTCAGATAATCACCTCCTCAGGGCAGCCTCTCACCCCCAACCCGGCGGCTGGGGTGGGTTCTCTGTGCCCCCTGCTGCCTCTCTGTCATGGAGGACTCCTTTGGGGCTGGGACCACCTCTGGTGACTATGTCTCAGGCCTGGCTCAGACCATAAGCTCAGTGACCCACTGAAGGCCAAGTGAAGGCTCGGGGTTGGGTTGAGGGAGGTTCTGAGCCCAGAGTGGCCGTGGGGGTCCTCCCAAGACATGCAGTGAATCAGGGTCTGCAAGGCAGCAGCCCAGGCCTCTGAACACTCCTTAACTGGGGCCGCCATGCAGTGGTTGCCACGTCCAAGAAGAACGCATGTGTGTCGTTGGTGTTCTCCTTCCTTTATAAGGTGGTACAGGTGAGTTGAGCCCGTCGCCCTGGCTCTGCTGTGTGCCTCCACCCCCACCAGCCACCCGAGGGCTGTAGCATCCCTAGGGAGTTCTGGGGCTAGCACCCTAGGAAATGGGAAGGGGGAGCCCCCGTGTGTGGGATTTTATGGCCTTCGTTCTCCCTCTGACGTGGTGAGAGGGGAACGTGAACAAGAGGTGGAGCTCAGGATAGGTCAGTGCGCCCTGACTCCAAGAGGGACAGCTGTGCCCCACAACTGGCTGTGGAAGGGTGGCGGGTGACCAGCTGAGAGTCAGAGCTTAGGGAGGTAGGCTAGCCAGGAGGAGGGCAGAACCAAATTCTGCTCCAAGATGGGGAAGCAGTGAGAACAACACACACAAAGGCCCTGGGGCAGGAGTGCATGTGGTATGATACGGTTAGGGAGTGTCAGGCTGGCCGGTGTGCTCAGGACAGTGTGGGGCTGAGGTCAGCAGGTGGGTGGGGCTGGACTGTGGGGTGGGGGGCGCACAGGGTCTAGTGAGGAATTCGGATTCTGTTCCAAGCCTGATGAGAGATGGCGGGGAGCTTTAAGCGGGAGACTGACGAGACCTGATGGAGTTGAGATCGGCTGGCTGGCTGCAGAGTGGAGGAAGAGCTTGAAGGCAGCGGGGAGGCCAGTCTTCCAGAGGAGACATGGAGGGGCCAGACTGGAGCAGGGGCGGTGGGGTTGAAGAAAGGGGAGAATCGGCTCCGGGCGGCCTGGGGTGGGCCCAGGAGAGCCGTCGTCCTGCAGGCGGTGCCACGTGCCCCTAGCTCAGGAGCCGCTTGTGCTGCACACTGGGAACGGGGCTGGTCTGGGCGGTGAGGGCATGCAGGCAGGAGAGCACGTGTCCCCCGGGGAACCTGCGTACAGGCTGAGGACTAAGCCTTTGTCAGGAGCAGCGGCACCGTCGCAGGAATGACTTCCGAGTCAAGGCCCAGTGGCTGGTCCTGGAGTGCAGAGGGGCATCAGCAGACCAGAGAGAGGGGAAGGGAGAGAGAGGAAGGCAGGTTCCCCTCCCTGCAGCGTTTGGCATTTCCTTTTTGCCTCAGTGACTTTCCTTCAGGGTTAGTGCTAATGAAACTTTTCTCCCTTCCCTTCTTTGATCCTCTTAATTTTCTGTTGAACTGGGGGAGATGTGTCCATAGCTCAGGGGAATTGGAAGAGTCTGGAAGAACCGCTTGTTCTGTCTCCAGTGGCTCTTGGCCCTCACCTGAGTCACTTGTGACTCAGAGACAAAGGGTGACAGTTAACAGTGGGGATTAAAGAGAAGCTCAGATGGAGCCCTAAACCTGGGGGGTGGGGGGTACTGTTGGGGAGGAGAGGGAACCCACAGGGGTGGAGATGTAGGGCTTCTGTCCAGGCCCCCGAGGATGTCTGCACCACCCACAGCCTGCTTCTTGCCTTTCAGGCGGCCAGTGCTGTCCTCCTGCCCACGGTCTCTGAGCCTGAGGCCTCGTCTGTGGCATGTCGCCAGGCCTCACACAGGGGCAGATGCAGCTTGTGGGCGAGAGGGTTGTGGTCTTCGGGCTCTGGGGCATAAAGGGCGAGTGGCTTCGTGCAGGCGCTCCCCCTTCCTTGGCCCCGTCTCACCCACCTGCCGCCCCCACGGCCGCCACCACAGGTGTTTTCAGAGTACTTCAAGGAGCTGGAGGAGGAGAGCATCCGTGACAACTTTGTCATCATCTACGAGCTGCTGGACGAGCTCATGGACTTTGGCTACCCACAGACCACCGACAGCAAGATCCTGCAGGAGTGAGTGGGCAGGGCGGGGATCCAGGGCTGGCGACATCACGGCGTTGATGTCAGGTGTGGAGTCAGGAGGAAGCGAATGAGCCTTCAAGTTGTGGGCCACCACCCTGTCCCTGGCGTTTGCGGGGTCTTGGGCGGTTGTAGATTCTTGGCCGCTCAGCCTTCCGGCATAGCACGAGCATGTCCCTGGCGCTAGGTGGTGCTCTAAGTGCCTTGTCGTTAGGGAGTCACCTACCTTTTCTTCACTGCCATATATGAGGCTGAGAGAAAAACACATTCTTCTCTGCAGCCCTGCCCTTCACGGGGGGCAGGTGGTGGCTTAAGTACCTCCTGTGCACCAGGCCCCGTTGCGAGCTCTTGGAGTGAGGAGCGCGGCTCCCCATTTTACATGGCACAGAGGGACCCTCGGAGAAGCCACGTAACTGGCCTGCATCTTGCACCTGTTGTTCCCCAGGTGGTGTCGGGGTCACCAGCTTGCCCCCCAGGGGTCAGTGCCCTCTGCCCGCCCAGCAGTAGAGCAGTTCGAACCCACTCCTTGTTTTCCTCACTAGTGCTGTCTCCTTGCTGCCCCACCAACCCCAAAATGAACACTCTGCGCTCATTGTAACTTGAGTTTGTTGGGGCTTTTGGGATCTCGTAAGATATTCTTATATTAAACAGCCCAGGTGAAACCAGAGCCTGCCTTTTCTAGAACCTGCTACAGGGAGGGGCTGTTTTCAAACTGTTGGTGCCCCAGCTCCTTAACTCTGGGTGTGGTCCCACAGGTACATCACTCAGGAAGGCCACAAGCTGGAAACGGGGGCCCCGAGGCCCCCAGCCACCGTCACCAATGCAGTGTCCTGGCGGTCCGAGGGCATCAAGTACCGGAAGAACGAGGTGTTCTTGGACGTCATCGAGTCCGTCAACCTCTTGGTAAGGCTTCCTTGCCTTTCTTTTCTTTTTATTAGAGAAATTTTGTCTTCTCCGTGATTGAAATAAAAGCAGCTGGACTGGTAAAGCTAGCAAGGCCCTGAGAGAGGTTTACGTTCTGTGGGACACTGACTGGCAGGATTCAGTTTGGGCGCTCACGCAGCTGTGGAGCCCGTTCTCTCCTCACTGGCTTTGGTTCCCATTGAGAATCAATGCAGGCTTGTTGCGGTTGTTGCTGTTTAAGGCAGGGTGGAAAGTTAGGAAGCAGAGGCCTCCATATTCAACAAGACCGTCTCACTCAAGATTCATTATCATCGTAATGAGCCCCATTCTATATATGTACAAACACGCGCTGCCCTTTCCGTAAAGCCAAGAGCATAAGATGTGTTCTCCTGCAACTTCTTTCATTCCTGTTGTTTGACCGTTTTGTGCACATTTGCTTTTTCCTTTGATTTTATTTTTTAAATTATCACTATATAAAACTGACCTTCTTTTCTGTTAATTTTAGCACATGTACAGATTTTTTAGCCCACAGCCATGATCAGGATATACGTGCCCTCTAAAGCCTCCCTCCTGCCGCCCGTTACTCGTCCCATCCATCCACCTCTCCCCTGCCCAGCGGCCGCTCTGGTCCCCATCACTATCCAGTAGCCCCTCCCCCACTCCACGGTTTCTCTTCCCTAGTCAGCCGTGGTCCGGAATCAGATGGTCCTCCTCCTGACTATTGTCAGGTCAGCAGCAGCCTCGCACTGCAGCACAAGGCCCGTGTCACTCACCTCACTACATGTGATCACATAGGCATTTTGTCCTCCCATCATCACAAGAAGGGTGGGTCCAGTACAGTCCGATGTGTTGAGAGAGAGAGAAACCACATTCACGTACCTTTTCTTATAGTATATTGTTCTAATTGTCCATTTTATTATTAGTTCATTGTTATCTCTCTCTATGCCTCATTTATAAATTAAATGTTATCAGAGATATATATGTATAGGAAGAAACATAGTGTTTGGAGGGTTCGGCACTGTCTGTGGCTTCGGGCATCCACTGGGGGTCTTGGAACGTATCTCCTGCAGATAAGGGGGGGCTACTCTAAGTGTTGTCTTCTTGAGATTGTCCTATGGTTGGAATCATACAGTATGTGACCTTCTGAGTCTGGCTTCTTCCACTTAGCATAATGCCTTTGAGATTCACCCAAGTTACTGTGTTTATCAAAAGTTTGTTTCTTCTTATATTTACTTATATTTATTTTATATCCTGAACCACACCTTGCTTATCCATTCACCGATTGAAGGACTGTTAGGTTGTTTCCAGTGTTGGGCAGTTGTGAACAGCGTTGCTGTAAACGTTTCACATACAAGTTTGTGTGTAGACAGAAGTTTTCATTTCTCCAGGGCAAATACCCAGGAGTGGGATTGCTGGGTCACGTGGTAAGTGTATGTTTGACTTTATAAGAAACTGCCGAAGTGGCTGCACCGTCTTTGCCTTTTCACCAGCAGTGGATGAGAGTTCTGGTTGCTCCACGTCCTTGATCGGTGTTTTGATTTTCACCGTCCTAATTGGTGTGTCATGTTAGCTCATCATGGCTTCAATTTGTAATTTCCGCAATGGCTAATGATAACCACCTCTTTATGTGCTGCTTTGTCATCCACATATCGTCATTGGAGAAGTATCTTTTCATGTCCTTTGAGTATTTTTAAACTGGGTTGTTTGTTTTCTGATTGTTGGATTTTGGAAGTTCTTTATGTATTCTGGATACAAGTCTCTCATCAGATATGTGATTGGCAGATGTTTTTTTCCCAGTCTGTCCCTTGTCTTTTCATTCTTTCGGTGCCATGTCTTTCACAGGACAAAAGTTTTTAATTTTGAGAAAGTACCAATTAGCGATTTTTTGGTCTGTGTGCTTTTGGTGCCGTGTCTGAGAACTCATTGCCAAACCCAAGGTCATATAGGTTTCCTCCCAAATTTCTTCAAAAGGTTTTATAGTTTTATATTTAGATCTGTGATCAATTTTGAGTGAAGTTTTATATAAGGTATGAGGTTTATATGCAATTTTTTTGCATCTAGAACAGTGTTTTGCAGTTGTTCCAATATCATTTTTTGAAAAAACTGTCCCTTTTTCCATTGAATTGCTTTTGTATTTTTGTCAAAAAGCAATTGGCCATATTCATGTGAGTCTATTTTGTACTCTCTTCTGTTCCATTGATCTGTCTATCTGTTCACTCGTCCATACCTCACTGTCTTGATAACTGTAACTTTATTAAGTCTGAAAATCAGATTATGTGATCCTGCCAACATTATTCTTTTTCAAAATTGTTTTAGCTACTTAGTTCCTTTGCATAAAATTTTAGAATCGGCTTCTCTATAGCTACAAAAAGATACTCCTGGGGTTTTGATTGGTATTTTATTAAATAACTCCATTATTCAGTGTGGGAGAAAATTGATATCTTTAGTACATTAAGTCTCACAATCCACAAATGCTGTATGTCTCTTTCCATCGTTAGGTCATCTTTGATTTCTTTCATCAACATTTGGTATTTTTTACCACGTATATGTTTTGTTAGAGTTATACCTAAGTATTTCATTTTTTTGAAGGTATCATAAATTGTATATTTTCTATTCTATTTGCTACAATTCACATGTGAAACTATCTGAGCTTGGAGATTTCTTTTTCAGAATTTTTTTTTTTAAGAGAGAGAGAGGAGGGCCACAGGGAGAGAGAATCAAGCAGGCTCCACGCCCCATGTGGAGCCTGACGCAGGGCTCGATCTCACTACCCTGAGATCATGACCTGGGCCAAAATCAAGAATCGGACCCCTAACCTACTGAGCCACCCAGGCAGCCCTTTTTCAGAATATTTTTAACTACAAATTTCAATTCTGTGATGGTTATAGGATTATTCACATTTGCTCTTTCATCTCGGGTGAGTTTTGGTCATGTGTTGTGTTTAAGAAGCTGGTCCATTTCATCGGAGTCATTGAGTTTACATGCATAGCGTCATTTATAGTATTCTCTTATTGTCTCTCTAATGTCTGCAGGGTCTATGCTGATGTCCCCTCTTGCATTCCAGATATTGGCCATTTATGTCATATTTCTTTTTTTTTTTTTTTTGTCTGTTTTGTGAGAGTTTCATCCATTTTATTGATCATCACCAAGAATTGACTTTTGGTTTCATTGATTTTCTCTGTTGTTTTTCTGTTTTCAATTTCATTGGTTTCTGCTATTAGCACTAGTATTTTCTTCTCTGTGATTTGGGTTTATCTTGCTCTTCTTTTTCTAATTTCTTAAGTTGGACGCTGAAGGTGCTGATTTGAAACCTTTCCTCTTTTCTAATATAAATATTTAATACTATTAATGTCTAAGTAATGCTTTAGCTACATCCCATAATTGGTATATTGGATTTTCATTTTTGTTCAGAATATGTTCAAATTTCCCTTGAAACTTCCTTTTTGACCCATGGATTATATAACAAAAGTGTGTTAATTTTTAAATGTTTACAGATTTTTCTGTTATCTCATTGTCACTGATTTTTAATTTAATTGCATGATTATCTAAGAATATGCTTTTTATAATGTCAGGTCTTTAAGTTTGTTAAAGTTTATTTTAATGACCCAGAATATGATCTATCTTGGTGAAGGTTCCATATGCATTTGAAAAAAATGTATATTTTGCTGTTGTTGGTTGAGGTGTTCTATAAATGCCAATTAAATCCTCTTGGTTG
This sequence comes from Ailuropoda melanoleuca, assembly GCF_002007445.2. NCBI lineage: Eukaryota > Metazoa > Chordata > Mammalia > Carnivora > Ursidae > Ailuropoda > Ailuropoda melanoleuca. The sequence goes on from NC_048221.1 coordinate 11,818,701, forward strand.
GTGATGTTGTTCAATTCTTCTAGCTTTTTTTGTTAATTTTCTATCTACTAGTTCTACCTATTATTGACAGAGTGTTAAAAGCTCCAGCTGTTAATTGTAAATTAATGTCTTTGCCTAGCAAATGTTGACACTGTGGTGATAGGTGCAAGCACATTCAGGATTCTTATGTTTCCTTTGTGAACTGACCCTTTCTGTTATCATTATATTATGTCCCTCTTTATCCCTGGTAATTTTTTTGCTCTGAAATCTATTTTGCTATTAATATTGTCATTCTAGAGTTCTTTCGATCAGTGTTTACACATTATGTGTCTTTCTGTCCTTTTACTTCTTTTCCTAATCCTTTTATTTTATATTTAAAGATTTTATTTTTTAGTAATCTCTACCCCCAATGTGGGATTCAAACTCACAACCCTGAGATCAAGAGTCCCACACTACTGACTGAGCCAGCCAGACACCCTGTCCTTTTATTTTTAACTTACCCATATCATCTGTCTTGTAGACAACATAAACTGGGTCACTTTTAAAAGGTTTTTATTTAAATTCCAGTAAGGTAACATACAGTGTAATATTAGTTTCAGGTGTACTATATAATTCAACACTTCCATACATTACCCGGTGCTCAAACTCGGTCATTTTTTTAAAAAAATCTATTCTGGGAGTCTCTGTCTTTTAATTGATATGTTTAGAGCATTTATATTTACAGGAACTATTACTTTGTTAGATTAAAGTCTGCCATTGTATTATTTGTTTCTTTTTGTTCCTTCTATTTTTCATTCCTTTGGATTTTTTTCCCCCTATCCTTCTATGGTCTGTTTGAATATTTTCAGCATTCCATTTCATTTCTTCATTGTGGTCATTACTGTATCTCTTTGTATAGTTTTTCTAGTTGTTGCCATAAAATGCATACTTACCTTTTCATCATCTACTTAGAATCAATATTTTATCACTTCAGTTGGAATCCAGAAACTTACCTACCCCTTGATGCTAGAGTTGTTCCATATATTCATCTAGATACATTGGAAACCACATCAGACAATGTTAAGATTTTTTTTTTAAGATTTTATTTATTTATTTATTTATTTATTTATTTATTTATGAGAGAGAGAATGTGAGTGAGAGACTGAGGGAGAGCATGAGCAGGGGGAGGGACAGAGGGAGAGGGACAAGCAGACTCCCCACTGAGCAGGGAGCCTGGGATCATGACCTGAGCCAAAGGCAGACACTTAACTGACTGAGCCACCCAGATGTCTCAGAGTTTGTTAAGATTTTTGCTCTCGAGGGGCGCCTGGGTGGCGCAGTCGTTAAGCATCTGTCTTCAGCTCAGGGCGTGATTCCGGCGTTGTGGGATTGAGCCCCACATCAGGCTCCTCCGCTGGAAGCCTGCTTCTTCCTCTCCCACTCCCCCCTGCTTGTGTTCCCTCTCGCTGGCTGTCTCTGTCAAATAAATAAATAAAATCTTTAAAAAAAAAAAAAGATTTTTGCTTTCGATTTTCAAATATACTTGAAAGCAATCAAGAGGAGAAGAACAACAGTCTTCTACATAACCCCGACATTTGCCACTTCTGTTGCTTTCCCTTGATTTCCTGACTTTCCAGGTTTTCTTCTGGGATCATGTCCCTTCCACCTAAAAGCTGCTTTTGGCAATTCTTTCAGAGGAGGCCCACTTGGTTTTCCCTCATCTGAGAATGTCTTCATATCATCTTCATTCTGAAGGATATTTTGACTGGATATCAAATTCTGGGTTAGCAGTTTTCCTCTGGCACCTTGAAAATGTCCTGCCATCTCTCGGGGCTCCATGCTTCCTGGTGAGAAATCCACAGTTACTCAAATCCGTATCCCCTGTAGGTAATGCATTGCGTTTCTCAGGATGCCTTCCAGATTTTGTCTTTGTCTTTCATTTTTATCAGATTATATTGTGTCTGGGTATAGGTACCTTTGGGTTTCTCCTGTTTGGGATTTGTTCAGCTTCTCAAATCTGTAGGCTTATGTCTTCTACTGAAATTGGGACGTTTTCAGCCAGTGTTTCCTCAAATAGGTTTGCATCATTTCACTCTTTCTCCTTTCTTTTTGGGCTCCAGGGACATGAATGTTAGACCTTTTGTCAGCGTCCCAAGGGTTTCTGAGGCTCTATTCATTTTACCCCATCTTTCTTTTTCTTTTTGTTGTTTAGATTGGACGATTCCTTTTGATCTGTCTTCAAGTTCACTGAGCCTTTCCTGTTTTGTCCCCATTCTGCCATTGAGCCCATCCAGCAAGTTTTATATTTCAGTCATTGTATCTCTTAGCTCTAAAATTTCCATCTGATCCTTCTTCCGTCTATTTCTCTGCTAAGACTTTCTATTTTAACATTCGTTGCCAGGCTGTTTATGATTTTTACCTAGCTGTTTAAAGTCTTTGTCAGATAATCCCAGCATCTGCGTCAGTGTTGGCACCTGTTGACTGTATTTTCCGTGTGAGCTAAAGTGTTCATGGTTTTTTGTATGCCGAGTATTTTTAGATTCGATCCTGGACTTTTGGTATATTATAAGATTCTAGGTATTATTTAGATTATACCAGAACTGTCAGTATTTGTGTTTCAGCTGACAGTTGACCTGGTTAGGTTCAGGCCGCAAGTTGCAACCCTCAATCTGTGGGCCGTGAGTATCAGTTCATTTTCAAAGCCTTCATGCCATTTGCTATTTGAGCTTATCAGGGGTGTGCACCACCCGGTGGTCAGTCTGGGACTGTGCAGTTTGTCTCTCAAAGTCTTTGGCATACTAATTAGGATCATAGCCACTCATGCCCAGTTCTAGAGAGCTCCAGAGACATCAACAACTGCATGGGTTTGTTTTCCTGGACTTCTCATTCTTGGCTATCTTTATGGTACTTTCCAGCTGCCTGGGGCATCCCTTTTTGCTTCTGTGACCAACTGGGGGCTCCAGATCCCCATTCTGTCATGCTTATCTGCAATGGGCCCCCATCCTGGGTTTGCCCCACCCTCTGGGAACAGCAACTAGGTTGCCCGGGGCCTGGGTGTGAGAGAACAGACAAAAGGGGGGAATTAGGGGATTTCTCTACTCACTCTAAGAGGCAGGAGTTCCCCTTCTGGCCTTGAAGCCAGAGCTAGAGGCTTCCGCGAGCTCAGTCTGCACCCCAGTGCTCACTTCCACTTCCAGGTTTCCTCTGCACTTTCCCACGTAAGGGAGGCGGGGAGGGCACCACTCCTACAGCGGTTCTTCCAGGATCCACCTACTGAGCCTTTCAGCCTTCCACGGTCACCCATGCACCCTCCCCAGGTTTGTTGTTGTGGTCAGTGGCAGGGAAAGGGGATGCAAACTGACCCCATATCACCTGCAGCCTGTTTGATCTTCACTTCGGAGATTACCATGACGGGGCCAGTCCTGTCGTGCGGCTCACAGTGTGCCCATTTCCAGCTGTTGCAGACAGTGCAGAAATGAGCGAGCTTGTTCATCCTCAGACAAGTGTTTGGGGCATCTCCCATGCCTGGGTGGGATTCCTGGAAGGGTGATTTCCTGGTCGTGGAATTGTCGAGGGTGCTTCCCCAGCAGGTTCTCCTAGTGGACTTAATGTAAGCCTATTAGCCTTTTTACTGTTTAAGTCATGGAGCAAGGCAGTGGCCTTAGTAACCACATGTCCCTCTGGCTCTAGAGTGTCCTGGGGGTAGAAAAGCAAATCCCAAGGAGCAGCTTCTATATGTGAAAGCAGTAGGAGTTCAAGGGGTGCCCAGCCACAGTGCACCCCAGCACATGTCTATGCCTGAAGGACCTCTGTTCTTCTATACACGGGGCAGCACGAGGCAGGTGTGGACATCTCAGACGTGTCGGAACACATCTTCCTAAGTCTCAGTGCAGAGCTGGCAGCTGAGTCAACAGGGGCCTCCAGATTCTGGAGATCTGGCCATAGTGGTTTCCTTAAGCAGCTCAGCAAACATCTCTTCTGTGCCCACCCATCCTGGTTGCTGCCTGCAGGGCTGAGATTAGCGTTGTGGGCTGCACAGCTTTTCTGCTCCTCTTCCTGAGCCTGCCTTCCCGGCGTTCATGACTTCACATGTTCAGGGACAGAGGGCTGTGCGGTCCCTGCTCCCCAAGGGGAATCCAGCCCTACCAATCTAGGGGCAGTCACGGTTGGGAGCATGGAGGGCCCCCTGAGTAAGGTCAGTCAGAGTGCCAGAGCCTGGCCAGCCAGCGAGGGCCCACATGGGCACATGCTCTCCAAGGACCTTCTGCCTCCAGGCGCTGTCCTCATGCTGGCGCAGCAGTGAGCAGCCCAACACAGCCCCTCACCAGAGGGGGGACAGAGATGGGCCGGCAGACAGAGCTGGCCAGAGGCAGAGGAGGAAGAGGATGGCTATGTGTGCTGCGGGGTCAGGGAGCTGCCTGCCAGGTGGGGACAGTGAGAGTCCACTGTGGCCGGAGTATGTGGCAAGGGGAGGGTGTGATGGACCATGCAGAGCGTCCTGTCCTGCTGTGTGCCTTTCCTGGGGCTGACATCTACTTGGTGTCTCTGTTCTCTGCCTCCGCCAGAGGCGGAGGGCTCGCATGTGTGCATGTGGTGCTTTCCAGACACTCGAGTTAAAAGCTAGACATTCTCCTCCTCTGCAGAGAGAGGCAACTCGGGCCCTGCACCATGTGAGTGTGGCTGGTCCCTCTGAGCGGTGGCCCGTGTGGCCCCGAGGCCCCTCCGTTTGCAGCCCTTGCTCTCGCCTGTGGGTGTGGACGTGCTGATATGGGGTGGTGACCACAACTGTGGCCCCGGCGCCTCTGCCAGCCACCGTGCGGCCTCTGCTCTGTGCCTCAGCGTCCTTGTATCTAAGATGGGCATGTGAAGAGGTGTGGCAGCAGCCTGGCTCCCTCAGGACAGTCTCGGGGCTTGCCTGTTGGCCTGCTGTGACTTTCTCATCGCACTTGGATGCTTCCTGGTCTGCACGTGGGGCAGGGGGTCGCCTGGGTTGAGGCACACAGAGCCCCTCCTGGCGCAGAAGATGGGCTCAGTCTCTTATGTCATGACTATATGTTTAAATGCACTGTCACTTTGGATCAGTGATATCAGGGCACCTCCGGGGAGCAGGGAGGGTTCAGGGCCCTGGAAGTTCCATCTTTAGGAAGTAGGGGATACAGGCTGGATGGCTTCAGGCCCCACATAGAGAAACAGATTTCAAGAAAAGCAAGTGTGGCCTGAGGCCCTCAGGGCAGGGCCCACGTGTTGGCCTCCGTGGCTCTGGCACAAAGGCAGGTGAGGGTCACCCAGCCCAGGGGATGGTGAGAAGGGCACCAAGAATAGGGTGGCTGGTGAGTGGGGACCTCCCCTCACACCTGCCTCGCCACCCCGCAGGTCAGTGCCAACGGCAACGTGCTGCGCAGCGAGATCGTGGGCTCCATCAAGATGCGGGTCTTCCTGTCGGGCATGCCCGAGCTGCGCCTGGGCCTCAATGACAAGGTCCTCTTCGACAACACGGGCCGTGAGTACCCTGACAACCCCACTGCGTCCCTGTGGCCAGAGTGGGCCTCGAGCTGAGCTCAGAGCAGAGCTGAGGGGAGATTCAGCTGCATGAGGGAACACACGGATCTCAAGCACTTGATTCAGACACATTTTCACGTTGTGTACAAGACAACTGTGAAAACTAATAAACTGATACCTGGACATAGAAAATACAGAAGAGTGAAGATCCCAAAGTCAGGTCCCCTCACTGCCCCACGGGCCAGAGGACACTGGCCAGTGCCTTAGATGTTAAGTTCAGGGAGGGTCACACAGCGCGTCTGTGACCCCGCCCTACACCATCTTGGAGGAAGCTGCGGGCTCAAGGTTAGGCCTTGTTCTCCCCTCTCTGCAGAGTTCCTGCCCCACGTGGGGTGCTGGGTCTGGGCTGTTGGAAGGCTGCACACAGTGCTTCCAGCTCTCCCACCTGGCCTGGATGTGGCGCCACTGTGCTGGGGCAGGGGCCACAGTGACCCTGGGGGCCCAGCTTACTGAGGCTCTGGGTTGACAAACTGGACCGCCCCCCGTGGGAGCAGTGGCCACACCGTCAGACTTACCTCCACAGCAGCAGGACTGAGGGCCTATCTGGTGTTGGCCCCTCCGGGTGGCTCCTCTCCTTGGCTGGGCCTGGCCTGCACAGCTCCTCTGTGGGGTGGAAAACCAAGACAGGAATCCAGAACCCAAGGGATGATGATGGGGCCAGAGCACACTGGGAGCCCTGAGCCATTGCCAGGCATCCCCCAGCCCGATCTATTAGTCATTCAGCAAACATGTCCCAAGCAGCCACCCTGGCTAAACCTGGGGCTAGCTGCTGCGGACTCAGAGTAAACCAGGCCACTCAGCCCTGCCCTCAGCATGTGCCCAATGTCAGGATGCAACAAGGCTTCCAAGGGGCTGAGGAGGGAGTGGGGAGGCTGTCTGGGAACCTGGGCCTCTTGGCCTTCATAACCCACAGATTTGAAGGGCAGCCGTGCTCTGCCAGGGGTGAGCCCCAGACAATGGGAGTCTTGCTGACAGAGTGACCCAGAGGGCCTAGGGTCTGTCCTGCCCTTACCCCTGCCTCCCCTCAGGTGGCAAAAGCAAGTCCGTGGAGCTGGAGGATGTGAAGTTCCACCAGTGTGTGCGACTCTCACGCTTTGAGAACGACCGCACCATCTCCTTCATCCCTCCAGATGGCGAGTTTGAGCTCATGTCCTACCGTCTCAACACCCACGTGAGTGCGCCCACAGGCACCCGCCCCCCGGGGCGGGCTTTCACCCAGCTGGCAGTGCGCAGTGCATGGAGGCCCCAGAGAGGCTCCCCTCTCCTCCCCGGTGGGTGGGAATAGTCCCCGTCCAGGATGAGTCTCACATCCACAAGGTGATACCCGGGGCAGGCAACAGCCCCCCCACCCTGGGCTACCCAGACTCCACAGAGCCCGTGTTCAACAGCGTGCGCCTTTGAACATTCTGAGGGGCCAGACCCCATTCTAGGCAGCTCCAGTGATGTTTTCTGCATTTTCACAGAGGCTCTTCAGTCTCTATGTCCATCCCGGTCTGGCTGTGGACTCCTTCGATAGCCCTGGGCAGTGGTGTGCTGGGCTCACGCCTGGGCAAATGGTCCCTTGCCCCGGGCCTCAGTTTCCCTTCTGTGAGATGGGCCTCTGGAAGATGACCATGTGTGAGTGCCACCTTCTCTCTCCCCAACAGGTCAAGCCCTTGATATGGATCGAGTCCGTGATCGAGAAGCATTCCCACAGCCGCATCGAGTACATGATCAAGGTGCGTGCGCATCGCACACGTAGCGTCAGCCTGGGGACGCGGGCAGTGAGGGGGGCTGGTGGTGGCCCCGCCTGTTCAGGGCCTTTGGCACAGGGTCCTCACCAGGGCAGGGACCCTGTGGGGGGCTGTGCTCCCTATCCTGGGAGATCAGTCCTGTGGCTGATGCTTGTGCTGCCTCACTGTGAGCCAGCGGGAAGGATGGGGAGCCCTGAAGGCTAAGGGGACAGGAGGGCATAGAGGGAACCTCAGGAGGTGAGAGGGTGTGAGCTGTGCCTGGAGGACTCGGTGTCGGCTTGGTGGAGCCCCCAGGGCAGGCCGAGGGGTGTAGGGCCCTGGTGGGAGCAGTCTGGGTGGGGGCTGGGCTGTCTTGCCTGTGCCTTCCACAACCTTGGCCTCACCGGCCTCATCTCCAGGCCAAGAGCCAGTTCAAGCGGCGGTCGACGGCCAACAATGTGGAGATCCACATCCCTGTGCCCAACGATGCCGACTCCCCCAAGTTCAAGACGACGGTGGGGAGTGTCAAGTGGGTCCCCGAGAACAGCGAGATCGTGTGGTCCATCAAGTCCTTCCCGGTGAGCGCCCTTCTCAATGGGATGCCCCCCTCGACTTCCACCCACACCCCATCTGCTCCCTGTGCCCATCACAGCACAGCAGCCTTGAACAGGACACAGGCCAGGATCCCCACCTGGGGGTTCTGGGAGGCCAGTGGAGAAGAGCTGAGGGACTGGCCGAGCAAGGAGGGGAAACTGGAGCTGGCAGAGGCAGCCTGCATGTGAACGGCCTGTCTCCAGCATCAGGGCAGCACCCCCCTTCGCCCCCTCTCTGACACTGGTTCGGAACTCAACTTCCTTCGAGGGGACAAGACTGCCTTGAGGCCCAAGCAGCGTGGGTTTCGGGAATCCAGCACCAGCTCCAGGAATGTAGAGCACTTCATGCTGGCCTAGCAGCCTGGCTTGTGTTCAGGATTTTCAGCGCTGGAGTCTGGGTTTGCAGCCAGTAGTGCCCAGAGAGCCTGGAAGGTGGATGTGTGCTCCCCTGCCAATTATGGCCCATTGCTGTTTTCTCATTATAAGCAAGATGGAGCTCCTTTTCTTATGTCTGAGGGCCGTTTGCATCTCTTTCTCTGGAAACTGTAGCAGCCATCCCTTGCTCATTTTTCTGTCAGGTTTGATCATTTTCTTCATTTCCAAGAGCTCTTTATATATGGGCAAGATGAGCACTTTTTCTTTGATATAAGTTGCAAATGGTTTTCCCGAGTTTGATGTTTATCTTTTGGCTTGTTTCTGGTAGTTTTTCCTGTGTGACCTTTTTTGATTGCTTCTTTGTTTCATTATTATTTAATGTAGTCAGATTTCTTGGTCTTTTCCTTTTATAGCATCTGAATTGTAAGTCATGCTTTGAAAGACTTCACCATTCCTGGATGTAAAGGAATTCACCCATATATGCGTCTAGAACCTATATAGTGTCATTTTTCACCTTAGATTTTAGGTGCTTTCAGAGCACTCTGGTAAATGGGGGAAGTTCGGGTCCAGTTTTATCTTTTTCCACATGGCTATCCAATTTTTGAACATCATTTATTAAAAGGTCCATCTTCTCCCCAGTGGTTTGAAATGCCATATTTAATTAAATATCAGATTTTCACACGGCATTAGATCTCTTTCTGGACGTCCTGTTGTCTCTCTGTCCATGCAGCAAGGCTATATTTTAATTCAGGGCTTTATTCTCTGTTTTAATATCTGATAAGGGCACGCCCACCCCACCCTAACTAGCCCCCACCCCCCCATGCACATTGCTTGTTTGTTTCCTGGTGATTCTTGCTTGCTTACTTGTTTGGTGTTCCTTAGGAATTTTAGAATCCGTTTGTTTGCACTAAATTTATAAGTCGAGTAGGAAGAGCTAACACCTTTATGAGGGTTTGTGCCATTGTCACCTCCGTGCTTTGGGGGCTGTCTTCACATTGATCTTATATCCCTCATATAGCCTCTCCCTTGGTTTAAAAAGTATTTTCATTGAAGTACAACATGCAGAAAAGTAGACAGATGAAATGTGGACAGCTCGATGAATTTCTTCAGGGGGGACACATCCATGTGTCTGGAACCAGATGAAATCCGCAGAACGCCTCCCGCCCTCAGGAGCCCCCAAGGCTCCCGCCCATGTGCACGTTTCTTGTTACGATGAACTTTAAGTCAGTGTTCTGCTGAGTGGGGTCTTGTCTTCCGCTGCATCTTCCAGCTGCTAGCTGGGGTTCGCATGGTAATTTCATGGCCTGGTTCCTTACTGTGTGTCTACTTTAGGGTAGTTTTTCTTTCAATTCCCATGGGTTTTCAGATACTCTTTCCAATCATCTACAGCCAGATTCAGTTTTCCCTTCCCCTCTACTCCTCTTGGGCATTTGACGGCTCTGGTGCCTCCTTGCTCTGGCTGCTGTCTCCAGGGCCTGTAAGTGTTGGTGGACAGTGGCCTCCTGGTCTTGCCACCACCCGGTGATGCCAGCCAGGTGTCCCCTCCAAGTGCAACGCCATGTTGGGCTGTGGACTTGGTCCAGCCCTACTTGACTGTGGTTTTGGCACAAATGGGTAACACTTATCCAAGTACCCCTTCAGGGTCTGTCAGTTCAGGTCTGTCAACGGGTGGAGCTGGACCATCCCTGCATTCTGGTAAGCTCCACGGGTCGAGGTAGCTTTCCTTTTCAATGCACCATTGGATTCTGTTGATAACATTGTATGTCACATTTTCACTTTGATAATCATAACTGAGGTTGATTTTTTTTTGGTGCCTTCTCTGTCAGGCATTAGTGTCATACGTGCTTCGTAATTACTCTGTGTCCCATTTCCGTGCTGCAGAACAGTTTAAGTGGCCGGGACATCGTCTGGTCTTGAGAAGGTTGATAGAATTTGGCTGTGTGACCTTCTGGATCTCAACTACCTTCTCCATCTCTTCTGTGGAAATCGGGTCATTCGGAGTTTCCGTTTCTATTGGAGACTCTTTGGGTAAATTATATTTCCCTTCAACATAATCCATCCTAACCAGGTTTTCACGGTTGTCTTNTCTCCCTTATTCTTTCTTCTTATGTGTATTTGGGCCTCTGTTTCCCTGGATAAGGCTGCCTAGCGGCTTGTCTTTTTGGTTTTGTTTTTTTTTCCACGTTTGCTTTTTAATTTTGTTGTCGTATTTTTGTCTTTTATAAGTCTTTAATTTGAATTTCTTCATCCTTTCTTTGTTCTAATTTTTCAAGTAGATATTTTCATTTGATGATTTTGTTTTAAAATTTATATTAATACAAGTATTTGAGCCATAGATGTTCCTCTGAGCCCTGCTTTTCCTGTGTAACCCATAGATTCTGACGTGTAATATTTGACTTGCTCATCTAGAAATTCTGTAACTGGATAGAGAGTTGGTTGTTGTTGTTGTTGTTGTTAAGATTTATTTATTTATTTTAGAACAAGCATGAGCATGGGGTGCGGGGCAGAGGGAGAGACACTCTCAAGCAGACTCCCTGCTGAGTATGGAGCCCAATGTGGGGCTCTATCCCAGGACCCCGAGATCACGACCTGAGCCCAAATCAGGAGTCAGATGCTCAACCAACTAAGCCACCCAAGCACCCCGGTGGTTCTTTTTCCATTTCCTAGGGGACGGGCCTTCGGATTTTCAGTTCTCCTCACTACCGATTCGGAGCACTGGAGCCAGAGGGCGTTATTCTTTCTGTTCCTACTTCTGGGATTTCTCGAAGTGTTCTGTTTGTGCTACTAGAAGGTCAGAGTTTGTACCTACCGCAGGTGCCCTTGAGAGGTGACAAGGCTTCTGTTGTCGGGGTGGGGAGCCCACGCGGTCTGCCGTGATGCCGTGGCAGCGTCCACGCGGTCAGCGCTGCCTTCCTCTGGTTCCCTTTGCACGTTGTGTAGCATCTGCTTAACAGAAGTTGCCGCTGTGTTAGTTGGACCTCGTAGATGCCCGTGACTGTGATACCCTCCATGTGGATCATAGGACTGCAGCCTCTAGGACCGTCGTCTGTCCTCCCTCCTTGCCCTGAATTCTCCCCCGTGTCAGCAGCCCTGGCTGTGTTTCGTCTGCCCTTTGGCTGGCGCACCCTCACCCGGTCTTCGCAGCACAGAGCTGTGTTTGGGTCTGTGAGCCAGCCTGTAGGTCTTTCTTGTTCGTGGGAGAATGAAACCCATTGACATCGACGTGACCGACCCAGGGTAGGGGAGCAGACTTCCACCGGTCCACTGGGAGGGCCTGCCCCTCTGCATGTGTTTGTGCTTTCATTTTCCCTTTTGTCTTCGTAAGGCTCAGATTTGGGGTCTGGTTATTGTCTCATACACAGGCTGGTGGAGCTGATTTTATACCTTTGCCGCCTGCTTTGTCTGCTGCTGGTGTCACATTATTCTTCCCTCATTGTCCCAGAGTCTTTACTCAGCACATGTCCCTGACTCAGCAGAGTCCCCACTCTTGCACTGGCCCCAGTGGTGGTGAACAGAGACTGGCATCATCCCAGGGTGGGGAGCCTGAGCGCAGCCCTGGGGAGCCGGGGCTCAGCGCTGCTCTACCCGAGACGCATGAGGATGGCCCCCGGCTCAGGGCGGAGGCAGCCCTGGTGGGCAGCCACTCCTGCCAGAGGCTCGAGGGTCAAGACTACAGGGTACTGGGTGGGGCCAGAGCCATGCTGTCTTTGCTCCCCACTGTGCTAGACGAGACACACCAGGCCCTTGGACAGCCAGACCGATTTGCCTTCCTCCTGTGCAGGACTGGGCTTCCAGTCCTTCTTGGCCCTGCTTCAGGCCCCATCTCTAGAGTCACTGCTCAGCCTCTAGGGCCAGAGCTGCCCCCTTACTTACCCTCTGAGAGCAGGACTCCAGTCCAGCTCATCAGTCAGCCCCCGACCCTGCTCTCTTACTTTTGTTACCTCCCTCTGTTCACCATCCCTCACTTTGACCTTTCCCCCCTTGCTTGCACATGCCGCCCGGACGTTGGGCACGTGGAGGTGTTCCCTCGGACTCTGGCCTGGGCAGGGGGGCACATGTCCCACGGCGGCACCTGCACTGTCTGTGTGTCTGTATGCTCCATGCCCTCTCTTCCTTCCTGAGGCCTGTCGGGCTAGGCTTCCTTGAAGCAACTAGTCTTCCCTCCCTGAGAGTTTGTGAAACTTGCTTGATCCTTAGAACTCACTGATTTTCCCCAGCATGCCTCTGATCTGCCCAGCATGGCTGGCAGGGCAGTCCATGAGGCCTGGGGTAAGCGTAAGTGAGCTGAGACTCTAGGTGACCACAGCCACGCAGGAAGGGGCTTGGTGGCCAGGTCAGCAACTTGCAACTCTGGGGGCAGCTTTTGGCCTGACCGTCTCTACGTCGTCTGCTCCCCCAGGGGGGCAAGGAGTACCTGATGCGGGCTCACTTCGGCCTGCCCAGCGTGGAGGCGGAGGACAAGGAGGGCAAGCCCCCGATCAGCGTCAAGTTCGAGATCCCTTACTTCACTACCTCTGGCATCCAGGTGCGTGCGGCCAGGCTCACCAGGGCCCCGGAGCAGACGTGGGCAGGCCCAGGGGTCAGTCCCGGCTCAGAGAGCTGCAGGTGACAGCTTAGGCAAGGGTGCCGGTCCGGTCAACCTGTGCCTGGGCCACCGCGGCGCTGCCCTGCTTCTGCCTCTCTCCACACCTGTCTACTCAGACAGGTCTACTGAGATTCGTTTGACCCCCAGAACTAGAGTCCAAGCCTCTAGTGTCCAGCATTTCCCACCATGGGGCCTGTTTTCCTAGGCACCTCCGTGGTGAATCCGTGGTGAATCCGTGAGGGGAAGTGAACTCTGGGCCCCCTCCCCAGGAATGTGCTGGAGGGCTGTGCCTGAGCCTACTGCATCCTGGCTCCCTTCCACCCCTCCCAGCAGTGACTCCCCCCGCCCACAGCATCCCACGCTGCAGACAGGCACCCGCCTCTCCCCGCCTCCCACTGCCCTGCCGGCCCACTCCTCATCACAGCCTCCCCTCTGGGCCTCAGGGGGAGTGGAGGGGGGACCAGGAGGGGAGAGTGCGTGCATGCTCAGGGCCCTGCTGCCTGTGCCCTAGGTGCGCTACCTGAAGATCATCGAGAAGAGCGGCTACCAGGCTCTGCCGTGGGTCCGCTACATCACTCAGAACGGAGGTGCGTGCGGCCCACCCGTGCGCGCTGCTGAGAGGGCGGCGTGCTGGGAGCAGCCCCAGGGGTGGGGGCGGCCCCTCCCCCATCAGGTACAGAGCACGAAACCAACGCCTCCCTCCCTGATTCTAGATTACCAGCTCCGGACCCAGTGAGGGGCCGTGTGGCCAGCACCCCTGGCCCCAACGCTGGGGCTCCTGGTAGAAGCACCAGGAGGAAGCACCTGCCAAGCCCTCTGGATGGAGGAGGGCACCCCTGGCCACCACCAGCCTCCCGGCTCCTCCCGGGACCCCTCCTTTTCCAGGCACACCTGCCCTGCCGCTGCCACTCTCGTCTCTGGGTCCCTTCTCCCGGAAGAGGCTCATCTTCGAGAAGTCTTGTCTCTCTGCCCCCCTGAGTCAGTTTGAGGGGAAGGAAACGAAGTCTTTCCCTCTAGAGATCAAATACAGCCTTCTGTGCTGTTTAGCTCCCAGGCACCAAAAGGCTGGGGAGATGCTCACCCGGCCGCGGGCTGTGCACGGCCTCTGGCCAGGCTGGCCGGCCGCTGTTCGGTTGCCGTTCTGTTCACGAGTGTTCCTAGTTCCTGTCTCGTCCGTTCGTTGTTTACGTGAACTTCACTGTCCGCGCCTCCCGCCCCTTGTCTTGAAGCTCTCAGGCAGCACTTAGTGAGGGCACAGCGCCCTCCTCCTCAGCCAGGCCCACTCGATGCTGGGTTCCCTCCCACGTCTGGCCCGACCCCGGCACGCGCCTCTGTGGCAAAGGCTCTGGCCTCACCCCGAGGCTTCAGCGGAGGTGCCTTCCCAGGGTCAGCCATGCGTGTGATGCTGTCACGCAGCCACATCAGTGTTTGTCCCACCAGGGAAGTGGTGTCCAACGAGGACCGCTGGCCTCGGAGGGTTGGGGGCACAGGTCACCATGTCTGTGCTTGGTCACCCCACCACCACCCTGTCTGTGTTCGTGTCACGATTACATTAAATTCCATTACTTACACACGCCGCCTGCTTTCCCTCTNGCTTTCCCTCTGATGCGGCACGTGGCAGACTCCTGGGTGAGCAGGGGCAGGTGCGGAGCTCACATCAACCCCCACCCTGACCTGATGGCCTTCCTCAGAGTCGTCAGAGCAGCAGCGTCAGTGTCCCCATTGAGCTCACTCAAAACGCACATTCACAGATCTGCCCTGACCTGCCAAGGCAGAGGTAATGGGTTCCACGTGATTCGCATGTGCACTTGAGTTTGAGAACTGCTGCCTGGGCCTCAGAGGGGATCATGGGGGAGCACCTGGGCAGGAAGCACCCTGTCTTCCCACCATGGGCACCTGCCTCATACACCCCCTCCCCCGTCTGTCACTGGCCTTGCCTGGATCACCCCCTCTTGCCTTCAAGGGCTGTGCTCCCCCATCCCTCTCCTGTATCACCTAGCTCCCCCTTGGAGGGCTGGTGGGCATCAGACTGTGATGAGGAGCTTGCCCTTCCACCTGCATTAAGGGACACTGCCCTGGCCCAGGGCTCGGGTCAGAGCCCTTAGAGGCACCCTTGATGCCCCATCCCTCACTACCCACACCCACATCCACAGCATGGCCTCCCTCCAGAAGACCCTGGGTCCAGCAGCATTTCCCATCCTCACTGCCATCCCTGGAGGCTAAGCTGCAGCCTCCAGAGCCCTTGTGGGACAGAGAGAGAGGTCATCTGCAGTATAGAGGGGGGCCTCCATTCCCAGCAATGCTTGGGACCAGGTTGTCTGCAAGCTCTCCTGCTATTAGTGCGTATGTATACAATGTTAAATATATATAAGAGAAAGACTGAGAAAGGTGGGCTAAGCGTCCATCTCAAGAAGTCAGAAAAAAACAAAAAAAGCCTAAGAACATAGAAGGAAATAATAGACACGAAGGAAATAGAAAAACATTCAGTAAAAAGGAGAACCACAAGTTGGTTCTTTTAAAAGATGACTGGAATTCAAAAGCTGCTAGGAAGTTGGATCAAGATGAAAAGGAGGCACAAGTCACTCTCACTGGGAATGAAAGACATTGCTACAGCTTTTCAAACACGAAAGAGGTTAGAGCAGGGCAGCTGCCACCTAACAGGGCATTCAGGCTGCCCTGTGCCCCCGGAGCTCCAGCCACCTGGGGGAGGGGCTGTCCTTGTCCAAACCACCCAAAAACCCCAAAGGGGGCGAGGGATGCTGGGAGTGACTTTGAGCCAGCACACTTGAAAGTGTTAACTAACATGGGTAAGTTCCTAGAGGACAAAAGCTGACTCAAAAAGAAAAAATCTGAGCAGTCCTATGGCTGCTAAACCAGAGCTGGAGCTCTGGGCCCAGATGGCGTTATTAGGAGAGCTCTACTCAACACTCAAGGGGAAAAAGAATTGAACAAACTCTCCCAGAGAGTAGAAAAATAGGAAACATTTCCCGACTCGTTTTGAGACCAGCATTTCCTTGACACAAAATGAAACAATTCTAGACTAACCTCACTGATGACCATAGATGAGAAGATCCTAAAGAAAATCACAGGGGAGGCGGCGCTGTGTACAAAGGACATAACCTTGTGTCTAAGGTTAAATCTTAGGCAAAATTGCTTTAATGCTGGAAAATGCGTTAATCTAATCCACTGCCTTTGAAACAGTAAGGGAGGAGAACATTTATGATACGTTCAATAGGTGCAGGTAAAGGGTTCGATAAAATGAAACATTCATTCGTGATCAAAAAGAATGAACAACCCTTGAGCCAACCACAAACAATTGACAATAGCACCCCCCGAAAATGAAGTAGCCAGGGTTAAATAAAAAAAATACACAAGGCGTCTCGGGGAACTTTATGGAGGGTGTTCAGGGAAGACCTAAAGGAGTGGGGGATACATCCTGATCATAGAATGGACGTCTGTATCAAAGATGCCACCATTCCCTGTGGTCCGCAAAGTAACGGCTCCCCCCAGAGCTGTCTGGGTTCCCAGAACCTGTGCATATGTTAAAGTGCATGGCAAAGGGGATTAAGTTTGCAGATGGATTTAGGGTTCCACTGACCATAACAGGGAGGTTACCCTGACATCTGGTGGGTCCAATGTAATCACAACAGTCCTTAACAGCAGAAGGGGACAGAGGAGGGAGAAGCAGAAGGCGGCAGTGTGGGAGGGACCCGGTCTGCGGTTGCTGGCTGTGAAGGTGGAGGAAGGGGCCGTGGGCCAAGGATGCAGGCCGCCTCTAGAAGCTGGAAAAGGTTGAGACAAATTCTCACCAGAGTCCCCAGCAGGAACACCGCCCCGCAGACACCTTGGCTTCAGCCCCATGAGACCCTTTCAGACCTCTGACCTCCAGGATTCAAGTTAAGTGTTGTTTTACGTTTGTGATGATTTGGGACAGCAGCAATAGGGAATGAATAGACTTCAAAACTATTTATAGGTTGAAGGCATTCCCATTCAAAATCCCAGCCGGGTTTTTGTGGAAGTTGACAAGCAAATTCTAAAATTTACATGGATGGTCAGAGCCAAGAATAATGAAGAATCTCGAAGAATGAAATGGGGCACCTGGATGGCTGTCGGTTAAGCATCGGACTCTTGATTTCGGCTCAGGTCATGATCTCAGTGTCGTGAAATCAAGTCCTGCGTCGGGCTCTGCTCTCATCGTGGAGTCTGCTCGAGATTCTCTCTCTCTCCCTCTCCCCCTGCCCCTCACCCCACTTGCACTCTCTCTCTCTCTCTCTCTCAAAAAAAAGGATGACCTATTTGGGCATCAAGGCCTACTTCATCGATACTAATTACACAAAATCACACATACAGTGTGGTCACTTCAGAAGGAAGTTCAAACCAGGCTTCAGTGAAACTGTTCTGTAAAGATGCTTCCATAGTAAGGGGCAAATCTGAAGAAGAGGAAGTCAGAATGGGTCTACCTGAGGGGGATGAGGGGAAAGCACAGGGGGCTCTGGGGTGCTGGCCGCTTGCTCTTTATTGAGGGGTTGGTGGTGACATGGGGGTTTGCCTCACGATTTTGTTGAACTGTATGTTTATGTTTTATGTGTTGTACAGTATGATGTTATAATGATGTTTAATACATTAAAAATCAGACGAATTTCATGTCATTTAACAGTGCCTGTTATTGTTACGTAAATAAAAAAGATGGCAAGCCCCCAATTCATTCTTTTAAGCAGCCAGCACTTGAATCCCAAAATCAGTTAAGGATGGTAGAAAAGAAACCATGGGCGAAACTTACTTATGAATAACAAAGCAAAACTCCTTGACAAAATATTAGCAACCAGATGGAGCAGTGGGTGAATAGTATCATATGCTGTGACTAAGCGGGTTGATTCCAGGAACATGAATGGGTTCCTCAGAGGCCACTCAATCCATGTAACTCATCCCACCACCAAACCAAACCATATCCGTAAGTTTTGAGAAAGCAATGTTGCCACAACAGACATCTCTAACGGAAACAGGCCCAGCGATAGGAGGGAGCAGCTTCCCTACTACACACGATCCCATTTTCCACCAAGCATCAGAAAGTGCCCCTCTTGGAGGAGGTGGCAGACAAGCAGGGAAGGAGGGTTT